>NC_133773.1:115295061-115367165 GCF_003597395.2 Chelonoidis abingdonii | reverse complement strand
CTGCCTATCTTTCTTCTCGACTATTCTCGAATTCTCATGTTTGAGCAATGTTGTTACTCTATGGTACTATGTCTTATGTTGTTACTCCAAGATATTATCATTTTAGATGCAGTTGTGATAAAAATAAATAGCCGAAATATGCAGGTTTTCTTTTTACAATTTCACCTTTAAAGTAGTACTGTCAGTGAATGCAATGAGTAATATGGTAATAATAAACGAGCAGTATGGTAATAATAATTAAATAACTGCATTGACTTATTTAGTTTAAGAGAATCCATCCTCAACATACAGGATTCTGAAGACTATCCACCTTCAAGATCACCCTCATTTTCTATCGTTTCAGAGTTATCTGCCAAGGATAGTATTTCAGTTGCATCATGTATATCACATAGCCACATTGCATCACCTGTAGCAAAAAGAAAATAAAAATCTCCATCATCCAGAAACAATCATAGATAAGTTTGTGATAAGAATCAGCAGATTACAAAAAGTGGTAATTGATGAAAAAATTGCCCAGTTTGCTTATGCAACAAACTCTCCTTTCCGTATGATTGAGAACTCACACTTCATTAACATGGTTCAGTCATTAAGACCAGGATACAGTCCACCCAACAGAGCAGATGTTGCAGGCAAATTCCTGGATAAAGTCTATGAAAGAGAAATTGAGCAGTGTGTAAAAGGTTTAGAGGGTGAAATTGTTAACCTGAGTCTTGATGGGTGGAGCAATGTCCAGAATGATCCTGTTGTATGTGCTTGTGTGACAACAGAAGAGGGAACGTCTTCCTTACAGAAACAATTGATACATCAGGAAATGCACACACAGCAGAATACTTACAAGAAGTAGCAATAAAAGCTATAACAACCCATGAAAAAGAATTCAAATGTCTAGTATGCAGCTTGGCCGCAGACAATGCTGCAAATGTATCCAAGAGGAGAATAAATTATTCAGAAGAGAGTCCCAAGCTAACAACATATGGCTGCAGTGCTCATTTGATGGACCTCCTAGCAAAGACTTCAGTGTTCCAGAAACAAAAGCTAATGATACCGAAATTGCAAAATACTTCTCTAACACCCATTTTGCAGTAGGCGCTTTGAAAAAAGTGGAAGGAACCAAGCTAACTCTCCCACAAGATGTGTGATGGAACTCAGTACTGGACTGTTTCGAGCACTATATCAAGAACTTGTCTAATCTGGTGACAGTTTGTGAACAAAATCGTGAAAAGATAGATGGCACTGTTACAGCCACAGCTGTCAACATTGGTTTTAAGAGAAATGTTGAACACATGCTGTGTACCCTGAAGCCTATTTCTGTAGCCTTGAACAAAATGCAGGGAAACGGCTGTTTTATTGCCGACACTGTTGAAATTTGGTAGGAACTGAGTGAGATCTTAAAATGAGAAATATCCAATGACCGAGTTAAATTACAAGCATTAAAAAAATGAATGGGACAAGCACTAGCTCCAGCTCATTTTCCTGAAAATATTCTCAATACTCGGTACCAGGGTCAAGCCTTAACTGCTAAAGAAGAGGAGCTGGCTATGACATGGACATCCAGCAATCATCCCTCCATAATACCAACTATGATAAACTTCAGAGCTAAGGGTGAACCATTCAAGAAATATATGTTTGCTGATGTTTTAAAGAAAGTCACACCAGTGAACTGGTGGAAGTCACTTAAGCACTTGGATTCAGAGACTGCTGAAGTGATAGTCTCGCTTTTAACAGCAGTAGCTTCTTCTGCTGGTGTAGAAAGAATATTTTCTTCCTTTGGACTAACTTATTCCAAACTGAAAAATCGTTTGGGACCTGAAAAGGCAGGAAAACTTCTTTTTCTTTTCCAGACTATGAACAGGAAAATGAAGGTGAAGACAATTGAGTTAGCTGCAGAAGCCAATATTTTAAGTTTCTCGTGTTGACCTGCCTGACATAGTCAATTGAATTAAAAAAAAAACCAAAAAACAAAAAATTAATTTAACTATTTTAGTTAAAAACAAAAAAACCTGATTTTAAAAAACTTGAACGTTTAACTAAATTCAAAAATTCATGCTTGTTTTGTTAAAATACTATATGTTGCATAATATTTTGTTAAAATATTACATACAAAAAAATCCAGAATACATAATGTTGTTGTTTTAGTTAAATATAACAACAATTTAAATGTCTGTCTGATGATGTTCTCCTCCTAATACAGCATGGCAAGAAAATCCTCCAAATATGAATGATTAACCTGTTGAACTGGAGATAGCTCACCTCCCAATGACTTCACAAATATATGCTTCAATTACCTTTGGTAAATGAAATAACCAAACAATCATTCATTTGCTAATATAGCTATAAAACTAATCTGAAAAGTTTAAAAAAAAATCACTTAAAAATATATTTTGTGTACCTTCTAAAAACGAAACCTACATCTATCTCTGAGTTGCGAAGAATATGTATTAAGGTTATAACAACCAACAAGAATGCATTTTTATGTAGAAATCCATGATTAAATCAAGTCTTCCTGACTAGTGATTTAAATCAAATCCACCCTGCTAAATTTTCACACACCCACCTCCCTCCATAAAGGTATATATTTTTAAAATTATTTTTAGTTGTTAGTGTACATTATGATTTTTTTCAAGACTCTCAAAAGTTAACTATTTGCTAAAATAAAATTTAAAAAGAAAATATAGGGGGAAATGGCAAGCATGAACGGTCTACAGCAAATCCTGAATACATATTACTGGTCCGAGAGCATTCCGATATTTAGTTTCCCTCTCAGCGATGAAAGAGAAGGGAAGAGAACTGTCCCTTCCACCTCACCCCTTTAAGAATAAGGGGGGACATTGTCAGCTAATTCACAAAAACCCACTCTCTCCCTTCCTCTAAATTTAAGTTGGTCATTTGTGTCTCTAGGTTTTTATGTCATCTACTTCCTGTGTTGGTATTGTCTCCTTTACACCAGTCTCTCCTTATTTTCTGTCTGAATTCTTTCTAATGCCTTTATTTGGGGGGGGAGGGGGGCGCTGCACGGAGGCATCTTCTGGAACAGTCCTTCACTTCTCCTCATTTCCATAAATAGCAAGTAGCCCCATTTAGAAGGGACAATTCATTTTTTGCAAATTGTTTGCTATTTTCCTTGGTCAGTGGTATTCCAATAAAATTGAGAGATGAATCCATATTTCTCTCCAAATGTATTCATTTTTAGCTTTCAAATGTTGGCAAGTATTTGACAACTGCATTGCAGCTACTCCCTTTCCAACTAAGCACAGGAGACTGCTCCCTTCAGAAACAGTCAGCCTTGTTTCTTCAGATGCTCAAAGTAAAATACTTCCTCTTCTCTGCAGACTTACTCATAGTCTACACTAGAAAATTAGGTCAACATAACTACATTGCTCCACATTCTTCTGTTGACCTAGCTAGCACCTCTTGGGGAGGTGAATTATCTACATCACTGTAGTGTTCTAAGTGCAGACATACCCTTAAGTGTGTTACTTCTATAGCCTCCCAAACTTCACTGCCTGAGGAACAAAGGACAAAGTTTGGTCACAGTTGAGGTAACACTAATTTTAACCAATCCACCCAGTCTTTTTCCCCCCCCCCCTTCTCCAGTCCCCAACAATTTGGGTCATCTTAAAATGCTCTGTGGACTAGCACATGTTCATTCCTATGTTAATGAACAAGGTGTTCGTGTAAAGATGCCAGTAGGAGCAGAACAAACCCAGTCATGATTGTGTGATCCTTTGCAGATTTATTGCTGACCAGAAGAGCAGAAACAGCTGGTAAGAACACAAGGAGAAAAGGGATCTCTCACCCTTCCTTTGCTCATGGAACCAGGACTTTGAAGGCACATGACTGCACAGGCCACTCAAGGCATAACCCATTAATGAGAGAAAGGCTTATCCCAATACCTTCTAACTTCTTTTCTTGCAATCCTCTTACTCCCTCTCTTTTACCGACAGACAAGATAGAATTGTAGTCACTGTTAAACAAGGAAAGTTCAGGAGATAAAGTTCTAGCTAATGATGTGTCATAAAGGAGTTCAGCAGAGCAGGCAGTTTCTCAAGGAGAATATAAAAAAGGCACAACTGCAAACTATTCTGATGTGAAGGAAAGATAAGAATAAGAGGCCAATATGGCTCCATAAGTAGCTCTTTAATGACCTGAAAATCAAAAAGGACTCCTACAAACAGCGGAAACATGGACAAATTGCTCAGGAGTACAAAAAATTAGCCCAAGAACGTAGGGACAAAATCAGAAAGGCTAAGGTACAAAATGAGTTACACCCAGCAAGGGACATTAAAGGCAATAACAAAACATTTTTTAATACACTAAAAGCAAGAGAAAGACGAAGTAAAGTATGGGTCCTTTACTAAGCCAAGAAGAAGAGCTAACAACTGATTACATCAAGAAAGTTGAGATGTTTAGTGCCTCTTTTACTTCAGTCTCCACTAAAAAAGTCAATGGGACCAGATACTCAATGCAGTTAACATAAACAACAAGGGAAAAGGAATAAAAGCCAAAACAGGGAAGAATGGGTCAAAGAATATTTAGATAAGTTAGATGTATTCATGTTGGCATGGCCTGATGAAATCCATCCCAGGGTACTTAAGGAACTAGCTGAAGCGATCTCAAAACTGTTATCAATTATCTTCAAGAATTCCTGGAGGATGGGTGAAGTTCCAGAGGACTGGAGATAGGCAAACATAGTACCTATCTTTAAAAAGAGGAACAAAGAAGAACAAGGGAATTATAGGCCAGTCAGCCTAACACTGATACCTGGAAAGATACTGGACCAAATTACTAAATAAATTTGCACCTAGAGGATAATAGGGTTATACAGAATAGCCAGAATGGATTTGTCATGTCAAGAACAAATTGTGCCAAACCAACCTTATTTCCTTCTTTGACAGAGTTAATGATCTATTTTAGCAGATGGGGGAGGGGAGGAGTGGTACACTTGTGTAAGGCTTTGGACACAGGCCCACCTGACATTATCATGAGCCAACTAGGGAAATGTAGTCTAGTTGAAATTACTATAAGGTGGATGCACGTCTTGTTGAAAGACCATACTCAAAGAGTAGTTATAAATGGTTTGCTGTCAAACTGGGAAGACATATCTAGTGGAGTCTCACAAGGGTCAGTCTTGAGTCTGATACCAGTCAATATTTTTATTAATGACTTGAATAATGGAGTGGAGAGTATACTTATAATATTTGCTGATGATACCAAGCTGTGGTATTGCAAGGACTTTGGAAGACAGCGTTACAATTCAAAATAACCATGACAAATTAGAGAATTGGTCTGAATTCAACAAGATAAAATGTAATGGAGAACATTCTACACTTTGGAAGGAAAAAGCATAACTACAAAATGGGGAATAACTGGCTAGATGGCAGTACTGCTGAAAAAGATCTGGGAGATAAAGTGGTTCACAAATTTAAGAGGAATCAACAATGTGATGCAATTGTGAAAAAAGGTTAATATTCTGCAGTGTTGTAACCCAGGAACCTTTTGGCACCCACTGGTAGAGGGTGCAGGGGGCATATGGAATGTTTCAGAGATTCCGTGTGTTTTATATATGCATAATAATTCACTAAAGGGTGGCATGGGAGGTTTCTACCATAAACCAATAGCTCAACGTAGCTATGAATAGTATTTAAGAAGTTATATATCTATATCGAAAATTATGTTCTTACGGCAGGAAATCAGGAGGTGACATGTCTCGGACAGGGTCCTTTCTTCGGGGGGCTTCTCTTCCTGTTTGATCATTATGTGTTCCAGCATATGATTATTTGCATACTGAAACAGATGCTTATCAAGGATACAGCTACATTGTTTCTTTCAGCTGTGTGTAGAGAACTTATACAGGGACCTCCTCCGCCTCCCCCACTCCACTCACCCACTAGCATGAGTATAAATAACAGCATATAGGACAAGGCACAACTTACGTGCGAACTGAAGGGTGAGAGTATATACCCAAGTACATACCCTACATGGCTCTTTATTTGCCCAAGCCATGCCTTCCTGCCTACCCTGCTACTTTCAGCAGCGCAATGTTCTGCTGCCTCCCTGCTGCTGGAGCCTTTCCTGCTACAGGGAAAGGTTCTGGCAGAGGCAAAAGGCTCCACGGCTACACTTACCCTACAGGCTATCACCAGTGATAGTGCAGACACAACCTAAGAGATTGCAAAATCTACACAAAAGGAGTACATGTGAAAAAATAACCAGCACGGGGAATGTCCTACTTATCAATGATAATGGATTGTTTGGTTATTTCTAGGTCTTTCACTAAGGAGGTAAACTAACAGCATGATTTGTCTCATGAGTGGAAGATCACAGTCAAGCATGGCTGTAAAACGCTGGATGGACTTTGGGTGAGCATTGCTCTGTAAGACATGAAAATATCTAATTAAGTCTAGGTTCTAGAATGCATGTTATAATTTTATGTATACATAATCATTTGTTTCCAATACTTCTACTGGCTACCACTCTCTATATTTTGCTAAATAAGCTTTTACTACAAATCTAAGAAAAGTGTGTTAAGTGGAACAGAAATCTGAGGTGTAATTGGTAAGCTGGGGTGTACTGTTCTTTGCAAGCAACGAATCTGTGACCACAAGTGTCCAGTGGAACAGCGCTGGACACTCCAGAGATGCTCAGGGAGGGCTTGGGGATTGGAGTGTGCCTACTGCAGTGGTCCCCAAACTTCTCACATCACACACCCCTTTATCTCAGTCGGGAGCTGGGACATGGCTCTGGGGGTGGGGGAAGGAGAATAAGTGGACAGAAGTAAGGCGGCTGAGGTCTGATCTGAGGCTGGGAGAGGGACCCGGAACAGAGCCAAGGCTGGGGGCAGGGCTGGTGCCAGGGGCAGGCCACTTTTGAGGGCTGAGGCTGGGACCCTAGCTGGGTATGAAACTGCGGCCAGGCGCCAGGGGGCAAAACTGGAGTCACAGCTGTGGGCAGGAGCAGAGCTGTGGCTGGGAGGAGGGGCCATGGCTGAACTGGAGCAGAGTGGGGCTGGGTGGTGCTCCCTATACAACGCCCACAAAGACTAGCCCAGACCCTGCAGACCCCCACAAACATTCCTCCCACTGGCCTACTGCTGACAAGAAGAGGGGAGCAGGGCCTGTGTAGGTCTAGTATTGAGTGCTTGTGTTGTCCATAGAGTTAGGGAGTTCACCAGCAGGCAACCCCCTCCCTAGGCTTCAAAGCCAAAGCTACAACTTCAAAGCACCACCTACAAAGCTATTTTCAGAGGGCTAGCATAAGCCCTACCAGAAGCAAGTCTGTTGTCACAGACTGTGTAGATATACGCAGTGCTTTCTTTTTTTCTGGTCAACTTTAATCTCTCCTCACCCCTCAGCTCTTTGGCTACTGGAAGGGATCAACAGTATTCTCTCCCCCAGTCACTTTCCTAATGTGAGTTGTTTACGTCTTCACTGTTCAATCTTGGCTGTATGAATAATATCTGACAATGTCTCTAAATGTAATTATGCTCATGTGCAATTCAAGCCTATGACCTAACTTAAAAATGAAATGGAGCTACATACTGTTCCAGCATCACAAGCATCCCAGGAGAGAAAAGCCAGCTGCTAAGAGACATCACAGTTTAACCCAGACTTGGAGAAAAATATATAGGTTTCTTCTCCATATACGATACAGCTTTGCTTAAGGCAAATGAGTGATCAAAGAAATATAGTGAGTAATGGGGAGATTAGTATTAAAAGGTGCTGACATCATTAGTCCAAAAACATCACCTTACTAAGTAGCTAAAAAAGGGAAACAATAAGGGAATAAGGGAGACTGGCATGGTTAAACAGGCAGTTTACACACTTATGCTCATACTTTTGCATGTTTGGGTTTCTTTTGAGTTTAACCTTAGCACAGTATTTCTTTGTTTTTTAAGGTTGTTGCTAACCACTATTCTAAGAACTTTTACCCTTAAGTTACTGATATGTAATCTGAATTTTAGTTTAGTCTTCTAGGTGATCTGCAAAGAATTTCCAAAAAACTGGAATTCTGCCCTTTTTTTATGATATATACAAGATTTTTAAAAAATTATGTCAAGTTTGCTATGCCCTGTTTTTTCTAGAGGACATCCAGGTGATCTCAGGAATATTTATTGTGAACTCCAACAATTTAGATGAAGAGATTTGAGTGCTGAATCTTTAACAAAAGTTCATTTAAATATCTGTCAGTCACTGGTAATAAATAGGGGTCAACAGAAATACGAAAACAGAATTTTGAACAGTTGAACAAAAAAAGAATTCCCTTCAACTGCTCAATTTTCATTCTTGTGATGTCATTATTTCACTCTAGCACATCTTGGGAGATGCACAAGAAGAAAAAGAATGGCTCTCAATCTCTTCTGCTACTCCTCTCTACCTGTAAGAGGGCTCAGGAGCAAACAGTCATAAGGAAGTGGATAAAGCAGGAACCCAGAAAAGCTTCCTTTTTCCTACACTCTGGGCAGGAGATTTGGAGAGTAAACAACCTCTTCCCTTAGCTGTAACTTCCCTTAGCTGTCACCTGCTTCCCAATGTGGTGTCTGGGGCTGCCTACAAGCCATAGTTACCTCAGTAGGTTCTGATCTTGCTATTTAAAACATTAGAAACTAAAATTTGATCTCATGCAGCAGATACTAGTTAGATGATTTCGGTGAATACAATTTTTTATCTTACTCCTTTTTCTTTTTTTGTTTTGGCTACAGAGTGACAAAACAATTTGAAGATTTTCTGAACATACCATTATGTCAGTTCAGGAATCCTTTTCCCTAATTTATTTTAAATTTGGCAAAAAGAAAAAAAAAAATTTTCCTAGGTACCAGACTATCGAGTGTGAAGATCATAGTAGTGTTTTTTTTTGTTTGTTTGTTTGGTTTTTTTTTGGGGGGGGGGGGAGAGGAGGGGACATCACCCATGGACTACAAGTTGGAATCAGAGGGAGGAGGAGCAGCAGCAAGTTTGATCTCAAAATAAACAATTAACTACCACCTCACTTGGGGTTTATAAACAAAGCTTTTAAATTTAAAAATATGTTTTGAAGAATTAAATTACTCTAAATACTTTAGCATGACTGCCATGGTTTGAATGTGTAAAGCAAAATAAACATCTTAAGAATACTTCACCTTTTCCAATTCTCTTGGTATTCGCATACATGTGTATACTCTCTCTCGCCGTTCTGTGTATTTTGCTTCATTATGTTCAAGGAAGTAACCTCTTGTTAGTTCAGCACTGATGAACTTCAGTAGTGAAAGATCTGCACAGAAGAAAACATATAAAAACAAGTAAAACCCGTAGAGAAGACATATCAAACATTAACTTAACTTTATAAATGACAAGTTCAACTGTGCTTCCTTTTTCAAGCCCCCCGCAAATATTTCTTGACCTGTAAAGCCTCCTACAACCTTTAACTCTGGCCAGGTCTATACGAGGAGCTGTCAGTATAGTCCAACAAAGCACTCCTAGTATGGATACAGTTTATTCAGGCAACTCTGTTTTTATCTGTATGGCTTATTCCAGCCCCCGAGTAAGCTATACTTGCAAAAGTGCAGTTTTGCTGGTATATCTGCATCTACACTAGGTACTTTTGCTGGCACAGCTAGGTCAGTGAGAGATCACACCTCATCACCCCTTGACAGGCACAGCTGTGCTATCAAAAGCTTGTAGTGTAGATCTGGCCTTAGTCTAAGAAATTTCTAAAACAAGTGTAATGTTATTGAAAGCTTTCAAATATTTAATATTTTACTTCTCAGAGACACTGACAGTTTGTTCTTCATGCTTATTAAAATC
This sequence comes from Chelonoidis abingdonii, assembly GCF_003597395.2. Lineage (NCBI taxonomy): Eukaryota > Metazoa > Chordata > Testudines > Testudinidae > Chelonoidis > Chelonoidis abingdonii. The sequence goes on along the minus strand of NC_133773.1, from coordinate 115,357,386 downwards.
TTGGCTGATGCCCATATTAAAACGTTCATAAATACATGACCAACTAATTCAATGCACAAAAATTATCACCACAAATCAGCCATACTTGGAACCATTCGAAGAAGCCTAGACCTCTAAATGGCACATAGATCTGATGGCAACGATAAGAGCAGTTTTTGTTTTTAAAAAATGTGGTACAAACATTCACAGTAACTTCTGTTTTGATGGCATAGCGTAGTACTCAACACTTTTTGGAAGCATTTCCTCTTCTGATTATGTGAATTCATAGATTCCAAGGCCAGATGGGACCATTGTGATCATCTACCCAGACTTCCTAAATAACACAAACTATAGCCTTAGGCTGGTCCACATTACAAAGTTAGGCTGCCCTAAGTTGCCTTGCATCGACCTATTTGTGCACATCTATGCTCCAATTTGTCTTTGGCCAACGTTAGTGCCCTATTGCAGCAACGCACTACAATCACTTCCCTGAATGACACAGACAACTGAAATTGACGCAGTACGAGTGTATACACTGCATGACCTGTATCAACTCTAACAGTCCTCCAGCAGCTGTCCCACAATGCCCCATTCCATGCAGCAGTGACCAGTCACAATTTTATACTCCACTGCCAGGGTTATAGAGATAGGAAGCCACCATCCCCTTTAAAATTCCCTGTATGTTTTTGAAGTGACTTCCCAATTGCCCACATTGGCAAGCACACCTACCAGCTTGCCTTTGTTGTGTGCAATGGCCCAAACAACCATGCCAGCTCCATGAGCTAGAAGTGCTCCTAATACTTCCTGTCTATTCCAGGCAGATCTCCTGGGCCTGCAGGGACAAGAGACTGTGCAACAACAGCTAAGGCCCAGCCATACAAACACAGACATCTAAGATCATATTGCACGAGGGATGCAACAAGGGATGTGACAGGGATCAGCAGCACTGCCATATTAAAGTGAAGGGACTTTGCCAGGGAGCACAACAATAGATCTGGTGCTACACCGCAGACCAGCAGCTTCTGCAAGGAACTGTATGTCATATTTGGCAGAGACCCTACCAGCACAAAAAGACCACTGTGGATACCTCAGAGGAGCTTGAGACTGAGACCACTGCCATGAACAATGACGAGGTGGAGGAGGAAGATGCAGCAGAGCACTCGAGCCATGCCATGAGCCAGGCCCTGTTTGAGACTCTGCAACAGTATAGCCAGTCCCATCAAGTGAGCATGGATGAGCATGCATTTTTCCTTACAAAGTTTAAATTTAAAGATGTTGCTCATTATCAAGAGAAAGGTATAGATTTTTCATTGTTTTATTTATACAAGAAGATGCAGTGATACCAAAGCAGAGGTAGAGTTGGCATGTTTTTCATTTCCCTGTTGGATTGCAGGAGGTGGGGGCTGGAGATGAGAAGGAAGCCTGCACAGGACTCCAATTATGTGTCTAGGTATGTCCTTTCTAGTCTCTTAAGAGATCTTGGTGAAAGTTTCATGGAGGTACTCTGCAATCCTCTCCTGAAGTTTTCTAAGGATGGTTGCTTTATTTCCTCTACCACAGCAGGATGCTTTCCCATGCCGCTCTGTGATGAATTAGGCCGTCACCATTGCAGTAAATAGACTAGTGGCATATGAGCCCAAGCGGCTTCAGGACACCAGCAGCAGCTGTGTTCTCTGTGCCACTGTGACCCTCAGGAGTGAGATATCAGCTAAAATCATCACTACCTATGAAATACAGTGCTAATATTCAGTGCCATTACCCCATGCTCGCATGCATGGAATAGGGACTGAAATTTTCCAGCTGCATGCAACAGAAAATTCTCCCATGGTGGGCCACACCCACCATGGCTGGGGCTGGAGAACGGTGCTGTACTGAAGTGGCCCAAAGCTGCAACGTCAATAAGCATTTCCTATCTGAAGTATTTATGGGACTATGGAAAGGGAGTTTTGAAACTAATCTTTCCCTTTTCTTTCTGACTCTAAATCCAATGGTACAGCTATGTGTTTTTATCAGCAGCTTCTGGTGTGGCAGCCTTAAAGGTGCCCTCTCCATGCCTGCAGAACACCTGACCCTGATGAAGAGAGAGAAGAGGACTAGAGAGGATATGGTCTGTAGGATCCTGCAAGCCAGTGCTGCATCGGACCACGAACAAAGGGCTCGGAGGCCCAATATGACTGACAGCATGGAGAAAGAGAGAGGACACGTGAAAGGCTCAGAGTTCCAGAAGGAAATGCAACAGGAAATAATGTGCCTTCTCAAGCAACAAACCCAATGCTGCAGACCCTGGTTGACCTACAAGTCCCAAAATCCCAGACTTTCCACCCACTGCAAATCTTTGAGATCTCCATGGTTACTGCTCCCTGCAACATACTAAGTACATCCTATTACAGGTCACATCCTTACCCTACCACGCCATTCCAGGGACAGCAAGGAAAAGCACAGCTCTACCTACCCTGGCATGAAAAAAAAAACAGAACAGTTTTTGTACTTGTAACCAAAGACTAAATCCTAATTTTACAGTTTCACTCTGTTCATTTAAATAAAATAAAATTTTGCATACTGTTTTTCCAACTCAAAGTTCTGTTTTTGGAGAACGAAGTTGTCTTTATTAGTTCACAACTAATATTTCAGAATGCACAACAGTACCCAAAGCAAAGAGCACCTGTAAATGCACAACAAGCACCACATAATTCTTGGTTCAGGAAAATACCCAGTCATGTTTATAAATGTAAAGCAAGCACTACGCGATTTTTAGCAGCACTCAAATCTCCAGGCCCAGAAAACACTACTGAGGATGACCATTAGAATGCTCTTTCAAAGTCCCCCGCACCTGTATAGCTCCACACTGAGCTCTTGTAATGGCCCTTGCATCTGGCTGTTCAAATTCAACAAGCCACGCTATCTTTGCCCTCAACTTGGCAACAGCTTTTCTCCCTTTGCCTCACAAATATTATGCAGGTAAGTGCACGGATATGAAAGATTTTGAGCTGCTCTATTCTGTTTCCTAAGCACAGCACTGAAAACACTGACTTGCCATCAACTGAAAAATAAGAGAAGAACTAAAATAAAATTAACTAGGTTGGTAAGAAATAGGGTGGCAACAGCAGACCTTAGCATTAGGATGCATCAATTAACAACTGGAGACAGATTAAAAGGGATGAGGTAATTGTTTACAGTTTAAAAGTTTTGGTAAATTGTTGTGAGTAAAATGTTGGCACACAGCCAAGAAGAGTGAAATAGCAGTTTTTGGGTTTGCCTATGGCTAGCATGTTGACAGGCAGCAAATGAGACTTGGGCCAAGTAAATGTCACTCCAGCACTGCAGGGAGAGGTCAGTCAGGCATACTCCTCCAAAACTAGGTGAGGGTCACCAGACCATAAATGTAAACAGACTATAATCCTAAAACTTATTATGTAACAGCTTTGATTGACAGTTAGATTTAGCAGTTGTGATTGGACTACAAGTACAGACCAACCAGAAAGGGTCTACATTTGATTGGAGGATAAGGAAGGAGTGAAAGAATAACCAATCAGAGCAGGCCAAAATATGAATATAAGGCAGATAGTCAGAAGGCAAAAGTGTGTGGTCATCAGTCAGTCAAATGGTCTGGAGCAGCACGAAGCAGCAGCAGCACTGCTGGGACAGAGCAAAAGGACTCTGACAGAGCAGAGGAAGAAACGCCTACAGAGAATAAGCACACTGGCTATAGTGTAGATATAGAATAAAAATAGGATTAATAAGTAGGTGTGTATATGTTTGGGTTAATAAAGATGTGTGTTTGTGTTATGAACATTACACTGTTCTATATGTATAAAGTTTAAGGGCTTGTCTACACTACTGCTTAAGTTGATATAACTTACGTTGTTCAGAGGTGTGAAAAACCCACTCCCTGGAATGACGTAAGTTACATCGACTTAAAAAGCTGTCCAGACTGTGCTATGTTAGCAGGAAATGCACTCCCACCGACACAGCGTTTGCCTCTCATTGAGGGGGAGTAATTATGCCAACGAGAGAATGTTTTCCCGTCGGCACAGTGCATCTATACCAGGCACTACAGCAGTGTCCTGTATTTGCAACATTTATGAGAATAGCGAATAGCCTTGCAGGCTTTATGCATCTGTCAGAGATGGCAGACATCAAAGAGTCCCATGCAGGTGTGCGGGACTTTTTAAAAAATGGTGAGAAAATTATGGGACATGGACGGGGATAGTTGCATGCTAGGAACTTGACTTGTGGCTCCCAGAAATACCTGAGTAAGTCATTTCTATTTCATAACACATTGTAAACATTTCCCAAAAAGGGAGCAAGCCAGATTGTGGCACATAGCACACTGGGATACCTTCCTGTGGTGTACCACATTTCACATTAATACAAGCACTCCTGGTGAGTATGCACAGTGCTGGCCCATCGAGCCAAGTATGCAGGTGACTGTGCAATACACAAACTTCAGTGGCTGTGCGCCAAGGTAACTTGTGTTGACCAAAGTTTGTACTGTGGACACAGGCAAGGCATTAAACGCAACACTTCCTTTACAAGCATTATTCCAGTATTTCCCAAATTTTTCATGCTGAGCATCAGGAAAATGAAACCAATTGCAGCCCATCCCTGTCTCTGCAACCCTGCCATGTGTGCATACAGCCTACACATCTTAATTTATACATTTTCCACCTTCTTGCTCTATTTTACTAAATGAGAACGTAGATCACGATACTTCTCCTTTCTTATATGCTTTGAAGAGAGGTGAAAGAGTTTAAAATGTTGACATTTAAGGTATCGCCATTGGCACCTGAATTAGTACCCACTTAAATGAAAGGGGCAATTCACACACCAGAGCTATTGTTTCTGGCTCTCTACAAATTCAGGGCAGGTCTATGCTTAAAACACTGCACCAGTGCAGCTGTGCCACTGTAGCGCTTCAGTGAAGATGCTACTATCTCTAAAATCTTCTGTCGGTGTAGTTAATCTCTCTCAGATAGAGGCAGTAGCTATGTTGATGGGAGAAGCCCTTCCATCCCTGTAACGCTATCTATACCAGGGGGTTAGGTCAGTATAACTGCATCACTCAGGGATGTGGATTTTTCACCTCTGAGTAGCACAGTTATACAGATGTAAGTTTATAGTGTAAATGTGGCTTCGAGTATTCGGGTATTGATTAGAAACTTCATATTCTGAAGGTTTTCTTTGCAACAACAACAGCTATACTTTTTTGTTTGTTTGTTTTTTTAAAGCTGACACTTTGGTGAAGAATAGACAAGTCCTTCTATGCCCATCACTGGCATGTCCTTTACACTGGCCAAGTGAGGCCTGGTATATGCTTAAAATTTATGTCGAGCCAGCTACATACAGTGTGAAAAATCCACACTCCTAGAGCTGTAGTTATGACGACTTATTCCCTGGTGTAGACACAGCTAAGTCAATGGAAGGATATTTCCACTGATCCAGCTACTCTCGCTCCGGGAGATGGTGTTCCTACACTGACAGAAAAACCTCTTCCATTGGTGCAGGCCAGGGGTCTCAAATTCAAATGATCATGAGGGCCACATGAGGACTAGTGCATTGAACCGAGGACCGCATCACTGACACCCCCTCTCGCTGCCTCTGGTCCCGCCACCACTCCACCTCTTCCATTAGGCCCCGCCCCTACCCTACCTCTTTCCACCCCTTTCCTGAAGTCCCCACCCCAAGGCTGCCCCCAGGGAGTGCAGGAGGGTGCAGCATGCAGCAGGGGGCTCAGGACAGGGAGTTGGGGTGCAGGAGAGGTGTGGGATGTGGCAGGGGGCTCAGGGCAGGGAGTTGGGTGTGGGATGTGGCAGGGGGCTCAGGGCAGGGAACTGGGGTGCAGGAAGGGTGTGGGATGTGGCAGGGGGCTCAGGGTAGGGAGCTGGGGTGCAGGAAGGGTGTGGGATGTGGCAGGGGGCTCAGGGCAGGGAGCTGGGGTGCAGGAAGGGTGTGGGATGTGGCAGGGGGCTCAGGGCAGGGAGCTGGGGTGCAGAGTGTGGGCTCCAGACCGGCACCGCTTACCTAGAGCGGCTCCGGGGTGGCAGTGGCATGCACTGGGGCCAGGGAAGGCTCCCTGCCTGCCTGCCCTGGCCCCTGACCCCATGCTGCTCCATTCCAGGAAGCAGCTAGAACCTTGTCCCTGCAGCCCCTGGCGAAGGGGGAGGGGCTCAAGGTTCTGTGCATGTGCTGCTCTTGCCGCTCCGCTAGGTACCTCCCACGAAGCTCCCATTGGCCGCGGTTCCCTGTACCTGGCCAATGGGAGCTGTGGCAGGCGGTGTCTGTAAGGAGGCAATGCAGGAGCCCTCTGCCTCCTTCCCCCTCCCCTCCCGGCCTGAAGGGGCGTGCTGCCAGATGCTTCAGACAGCGGCGCAGGGCTCGCAACACCACAGGGGGCAATCCGTGGGTAGACGGGGGGGGGGCACGGGGAGCTTGGCGGGCCACACGCAAGATCTCTGCAGGCAGCCCACAGGCTACATGTTTGAGACCCATGGTGTAGGCTGTGTCTACATTATGGGACTATGCCAGCAGAGCTATGGCACCATAGCTCTGCTGCTATAGTCATAGCATAGACATGCCCCAGAAGTTGGGAAACACTGCATTAATCAATCCTCATGTCTGAGGTAGAAAATTACCACCACCACTTAAACAGCAAAATAGAGGTTAAATCCCTTACCCAAGATCACAAAAGCAAGTCAGGAGCAGAGTGTATAAGAACTCCAGGTCCTGTGCTCTGATAACTAGGTCACATTGCCATGGACATTAATCTATACTTGTTTCCACAGTTTGGATAACAGTTTTTAAAACAAGTGTTTGATAGGCTTTAAAACACAATTCAACGTACAAAATTAAATCTTAGGCTAATCAGATCATTTTCTATATCACTAATACCAATTCCCTATATTTCAGTGGTGATAAAACAAATGTGCACAATAGTGGTTAACAGGGTAAGGAAACTGCACCTACAAATCATGGAAGTGGTAGCATCAATGTGGCAACTACTCTGAGGATGGAAAGTTCCTTTTAGCTTAAACCTGTAATGGAATGGAACACCATCTAAAAACAATGTAGGATTTCTTTCAGTTTAAGAACAGCAAAAGCTATTGTTCCAACTGAAAATGTTCAGTGGCTTGAATTTCATCTTTACTGCAGGATGGAGAAAGAAAGAAAATCTGCCCCTATTCTTTCAATGGAGAGATTCAAATATTTTAACAGGGAGGGTATTTTAAGGTTTCCTGTTCTTTTGTGTTGTTTGTTTGATGAGTTAACTGATCAGTGGAACGTTAGACAAAAAAAAAAAAAAAAAATCAAGTCTCTGGAAATATTGTAATTACTGTTGCTAAAAACAACTCCTTAAATTCCTGTAGTTGAAAGATTAGAGAACAATATTTATCGGGGGATTAAGGGGCACATTTAGCACATGAAATTAATCACGTTTTTTCCTCTACTTGACTAACTTTCAAGCTGACATTCTTCCTTTAAGCAATTTGCTTTTAATTTTCTCTCTCTCCACAACTCTCACCATCCCTAAAATCTGCTTCTGGGTCCCCAAACCTGTTAGCCCTTTGGGAACTGAGAGGGGGATGCACACCTCCTGGTGCTCTCATCCCAACCGTATATACGTACAAAGTTGCTGAGCAGAACACTGAAGGAAGATGGGCTTTTATAAGAATGCACCTTCCTTTAGTGCTCCATGTGGAGCCTAATAGGAAGATAGGACTGGAATCAAGTCCATGCCCCTGCTGTTGCAGGCAACCCCGTCATATAATCCCATTGATAAATTTATCAAGATCCATCTTAAAACTAGTTAGGTTGTTTGTTCCCACTACTCCTGTTGGAAGGCTGTTCCAGAGCCTGTGATGGTTAGAAAATTTGTAACTTCGAGCCTAAAAATGTTCCACTTCATGGCCACCCCAGTTCTGCCCCACACATCTGCATCAATTGCAGTCCGGACTAGGACAGCAGTGCCTTCAGAGTTTGGCCTACTAAACTGGGGATTTAGCTCCATCTTCAATGAGTTCATCAATTAACAAGACTCGTAACTGATGATTTGAGAGCAGGGAATAACTTGAGAAATAGGGCTTTCACCCAGGGCTTTATATGGGCACTGATTGGTCAAAGTACTGAGGACAGTCAGAGATGAAGTCCCAGCTCAGTAAATCCAATTGCACAGTGGGAATATCATAACTGAAAAAAACATTTATGGAGGCATCACTAAAAACATGCAATCCTGACAAATAAGCAAATTTAAATACCTGTTTTTAAATGTGATAGCCTAGATTTTCTGTGCTACCATCCAGAGAAGCTAATAAGCAAGGTCATTAGTAAAAAATATTTGATGCTACCAGTTGTTGACCTGGGTTGGAATGCTTGAACCTTGGCAAAGACGACATTGGAAAAGCTGCAGAGTTGACTTCCTCAGTCTCTGGGCTTGGCTATACTTGAGAGTTACACGCTGGTGCTGGCTTTGCAGCGCTGTAACTTACTCCCAGTCCACACTGGCAAGGCATATACAGCGCTGTATGTACTCCACCTCAATGAGAGGAATAAAGAGAACAGCACTGCTGTTGCAGCACTGGGGTGCCAGTGTAAGCAGTGATTAATCTTACTACGTTGTAACTGACCTCTGGGAACCTTCCCATAATGCTTTTAAGTAAAGATAACACACTTTGCTTTGTTGTGATGCCTCTCTTTGTTTTGCTGTGAACTCGGGGCTCCTGGAGCTGCTTATCTAAAAAACAAACAGCTACTGTTTGCAGTGAATGAGCAGAGGCAGAGGGATCCCTTTGGAATGTCCATAGCTAGTGTTTGCTTGAGGAGAGAAGCAGCACGGCGGGCGCGAGGCGGGGTCTGTTTTGGAGCAGCTACTTATCTGGTCTGAGGAAAAAAAACAAAGAAGGCTATTTGCATTTAGTGAATGAGAGAGGGGTGGGGGAAGGGGTCGGAACTTGCAAGCCAGGGAGCTGACACAGTGTCAGCTCCAAAAATCCACTCTCTCTCTCCCCCACACTCCTTGTCACACTCCACCTCACCCCACTCTTTTGAAAAGCACGTTGCAGCCACTTGAACTCTGGCATAGCTGTCCATAATGCACCACTCCCAACACCGCTGCAAATGCTGCAAATGTGGCCACACTGCAGTGCTTTCTCTACACAGCTGTACGAAGACAGCTTTAACTTCCAGCGCTGTACAGCTGCAAGTGTAGCCAAACCCTCTAAAAGATGGAGTCAGGGATTCTTCACACTAGGAGCATCTCCTCCCATCTGCAAGAATATGTTATGTGTAAACGCATCCAGACCAAGAGAAGAAAAGACACACCCCCATCAAGGTTGAGGCACTTTGGTAGGACAGCAAGAAGAGACTTATCCTATTCTATATCAGTTACTATCAACAGATACTAAGCCTAGAAGAGAACCCTGTAATAATCTAGTCTGACCTCCTGCATAACACAGGCCATAGAGGACTTCCCTTTCTTCGTCAGGTAGATATTAAACAGATGTTTTAGACACTCTGATAAGATATATATTTTGATCCACCGAAACATCAGACTATACTATTCCTGCCTGAACTCTTGTAACTTAAATTCACCATGATTGGTAAAAATTAATTTGAGAACATTAAGATTCAGAATAAAAGCAACAATATACAACTATTATGGTCCAACTGAAATTCCAATAGCCTCATAGACTTTAAGGTCAGAAAGGACCAATATGATCATCTAGTCTGACCTCCTGCACAAAGCAGGCCACAGAATCCTACCCATCCACTTCTATAACAAACTCCTAACCTATGTCTGAGTTATTGAAGTCTTTAAATTGTGGTTTGAAGACCTCAAGCTGCGGAGAATCCACCAGCAAGTGACCCATGCCCCACCCTGCAGAGGAAGGCGAAAAACCTCCAGGGCCTCTGCCAATCTGCCCTGGAGGAAAATTCCTTCCCGACCCCAAATATAGGGATCAGCTATACTGGAATCATTACACAGGGACTTAAACGAGTTAAACTGAAAACTTTCTAATGCAAAAAAGGAAAGTTACTTGCCCTTTCATTTTGTTTCTCTTAAGATACCATCACATAGGATTCTCACTCCTAGGTCTTAGCCTTTTTAAAATGAAAATGCCATAACACTCAGCTTTTGTATGTAACCCAGGGAGGGTGCAGTAAATGGCGAGCTACATGTATTACTGGTTATCAATAAGGCAAAGATTTTTGTCAAAGATATTTTTTAGTAAAAGTCACAGACAGGTCACGGGCAATAAAGAAAAATTTACGGAAGTCTGTAACCGGAAAATATCTCTCTTTTTACTAAAAACATCACTGACAAAATGAGGAGCCACTGGGCAACTACCTGGGAGTTCTGGGGACCCCCCCCCCACCAGGTATTGGACTTGGAGGTCCAGGGGCCCCCTCCGTCCACTCAGAGCTGGGGTCCCCCTCCGCCCAAGGCAGCCAGGAGCTGCGGGATACTCCCTGTGGTGGCCAGGAGCTGTGGGGTACCCCCTGCAGCAACTGGGATATTTGGGATATCCCCCGCCATCCATGGCGACTCAGTCACTGATTCCGTGACTTCCGCAACATCCATGACAAAATCTTAGCTTCAGCCATCATGCATCATCCCTGCCAAGTACAAGTCTCCTCATAACATTCCAGTCTGTTCCTCCTTGCAGGAGGCAAATCTCCCAAAACAATGTAAATATAAGATAGAAATCTGCCTCAAAAATAAGTGCAAAGCATGTTGCAAGACAAAAAAACCCACTCCAACAAATACCCTCCAAACTGATGGAACGTGGGCAGGTGAGTGCGAATCCTGCAAGATCTTAGTTTAAGAGAAGCAAAAAATACAAGCAAGCAATTTTCCTTCTCCAAAAGGTATCTATGCAGAATTCTCCCTCCCAGAAAGTAAGACGCCTCAGGGATAGCTGAAGAGAAAACGAGAACAAATAAGCAATGAGGGCAAGGTTCACAGTTAACAGGTAGATTTATATATACTTTAAAATATACATCACAAGGAGGACTAAGATTCTTCTCAAAACTCAGAATCAGGCACAACATACAAGACTGTAGAATGAGCAAATGGGGGAGAGGGGCACGTAAAAATTTAGTCAACTGAAAATAATGGAATCCTAAAGCAAAGCAAAACCTCTTTTGGTAAACGGGGAGAAGAACTTTTAGCTGCTTTGCCAATGCCTATGATAATGGAAACATCACTGAAGCAGGCTGGTGCAATAACCTTGGCTCAGGCAGAGTGACATAGCTGTCTAGTTCAGACCAAATAGGTCAAAGCAATGTGAAATGCAGTAAGGTAGACGTGGTCCTCTTGGTAACAGTATTCTCCAAGGAACTAGTGTGAACTGAAAAAAAGTACTTGGGTGAACTTTATGAGGGCTCTAGTCTGCTCCAAATAGGGTCCCAAGGATCTTTAACAATGAATATATGGAGAAGAGCCTCATCAAGATGGCCAGGCACATGGATGCAGCGGAAAAATTTTGGCAGGATAATAGGCTTACGGTGGAACTCTGACATCACCCTGAAAAGGAATCGAACTAGTCTACTCCACCACTTTATCTTTGTAAAATCTGATATACCGCGGATAAGAGACTGGCAGTCAAAGGGAACGTATTTTGAGAGCGAGAGGTACACTTCTACCCCAATATAACATGACCTGATATAACACAAATTTGGATATAACACGGTAAAGCAGTGCTCCAGGGGCGGGGGCAGGACTGCGCACTCCAGCGGATCAAAGCAAGTTCAATATAACTCAGTTTCACCTATAACACGGTTAGAGTTTTTGGCTCCCAAGGACAATGTTATATTAGGGTAGAGATGTATTGCCATCCAGAAAATGACCTTCTGTATAAAACCCCCAAAATCATAGGAATGGAGAGGAGGTTTAAAAGGAACTTCCATCAGTGTTGTCAAGACCACATCAATAATCCACTACAGAAGACTTCTCAGGAATTTTCAAGTTTATGAAGAGCTTGACAAAGGCACTAGTCTACTTTTGACTAATTCATATGACATGACAAAACCCAAAATATCTCCAACAGGAGTTCGGTATCACACCACCATACCTTCTCACAAGAAACATTCTATTCCCAAGCCTTCCCATGGGCCAAACCCTAGCCATGGGCTCGAAAAGCACCTCTTTCCTTCACAAACGCAGCCTTCTCATGATCTGAATGGTAATTATCAACTGTATGCCAGTTCTATCCTCATCCCGACTGCTCAAAATACATGCTGCCATTTCCCAACCTGAGGCAAGAATTGAGAACTGGCAGCAGCAGAAGGGAAAACAAGGACTCAATGGACAAATACAGACTGAAGAACTTTGAGTATAAAGTAAATAAAGCACAATCTCCCTCAAAATGTAAGAAGTTAAAATAGACTTTTTTAAAGGACAAAGACGCAGTATACCTTAGGTAAATCAATAACACTTAGATACTCACATGAAAAATATAAAGCACTAAGTAGAAAAGGAGAAACCCATTTATAAGAATGTAAACACAACCTTATCTATGGCTCACTCTATGCTCCCATTACATATAAATTGCTCTATCATTTCCAAAATACTAAGCTACTACCTTCTCGTCACTTGAATCCATCTTAAACATATACTTATTTCAAAAGTCCCAGAAGTGAATCAATATGACAATACACGCTTCAGAAAAATCAGTTATTTCCTCGTGGCCTCCCCAGAACATCCTGTCTATGCTAACTTGCTTATATTATAACGGAAGGAACTATTTTTAATTTTGGGAACTTGTACAATATTGAGCATGTTACTAGAGCCAGATATAAGTGAAGTTATTTTAGTTTTTATATCAAGATAAATAAAGGGATAGGGAGGGATAGCTCAGTGGTTTGAGCATTGGCCTGCTAAATTCAGGGTTGTGAGTTCAATCCTTCAGAGGGCCACTTAGGGATCGGGGGTAAAAAACAGTCCTTGGTCCTGCTAGTGAAGGCAGGGGGCTGGACTCGATGACCTTTCAGCTCTATGAGATAGGTATATCTCCATATATGAAAGACAATTTATTGTATTTTTTTTCTAAATAAAAAAAAAAGTGTTTTTATTCTTAAAATCCATTATGAACTATTGGCTCTTATATACCTGAATTTAAATATCAGTTAATCAAAACTAATGTTAAAATATATGTTTTGTATTTTTTCTGTATAGGAAAACATTTTATAAAGATATCTAAACATACTATTTACTCAACAACCTTTTGGGTACATCAGTATACATACTAAACATAACATTCCATTTCACCATATAAAATTCATAATATCATAATCAAGCTAAATCAGTAGAGTTGTGGTGATTTAACGTTAATGCAGTTTCATCAATACCACAAAGGCACAATGATGCTATAAATCTTATGACATAATAGAGTTGTCAGGAATGCAGTAGAATTTGAGACTGATATAACACTAGTAAAGCTTGAATGGAAATAATTCAGCTATTAGTAAACAGTTCAATTAAAATCATACCTACTCTGTTTTCTATTCTGATGTTTATTGTTATGTAAAGTTATGCTCAAATCCATAAAGCGGTAGATGAACAGTCTCAAAGTCTGATTTCTTCTTCAAGACTGTTTTCAAAAGCCATTTTTAGCAAGGTATGTCAACAGTTCTAATATCATATATAATAAATATCAATTATTTGGAATCTTAAGAATTAAATCAGAACCACCAACACAATAAACTACATAAAGCTTTTATCGTAAAATTAAAAAAAAAATTAATCTGTTTTGTCTAAAGATGACAGAATACAGGACTTGGAAACATCAGGAATTCAAGTGTAAGTCTGCATACAGCTGTAGCTTGATGGCAAAAATTGTTACATTTTCCTTATATTATTTTCTTCTTACAAATGGTCATTTAAACTAAATGTAGCTAAACTGAAGACCACAAATAATAATGCATAATTATATTTTTGGAGGCTTACATAATATATTCGTTCCAGAGACTAAACAGATTATCGAATAACAATATTCTGTATTAAGTAAATTCATTTATCAAAAACTGTTTATTCAGCAAGTGTTTTCTGTGCCTCAGTGACACAGAACACTGGACAAACATACACACATAGTTCAAAACAGTAGAATAGACCAAACACAGTACCCCTCTAGATCTGAATCTCTAAGATTAGTTTAGAATACAGTACACTATTTTGTGGAATTGTTTTCTTAGCTGAAGTCATAGCAATAAAGTATCCACTGACATTGCCTAACATTGATTTATAATACTTATCAATTACAGTTGATCTTTTTATCATTGTATTCATTACATGAAACTACACAGAAATGCCACTATTCCACTCTCCTTTATTGAACACTACTGTAAATGTGATTTAAAGATATAAACCACTTAGATCTTTTTTTGAAGGTACATCACTTACCAAATCTAAGCATAAGGAGAAAATAAGCAGATGTAATGACTAATAAGACATTGTTTACTAGTTCACAAAGTCTTCCGACATCACTTAAGCTACCACAGATGCTACACACCACTCATATTTGAACTATGTTGCACAGTTTTTAAAGTCTCTGGCCAAAACTTTCAACCACAGGTGCCTAAAATGCTCTTAAACGGATATGCAGAATTTAGGAACTGTGAACTGACCAGACCAAGTTCACTTAGTAGCCTAAAACCAAATGTAAGAGGCTGACTGTAGGCACCCACGTTTGGACACTTTTGGCCGCAGACTTTGAACAGAGTGTTTGCTGAGTGCATCAGTGAGACACTTTTACTATCACAGCACTCACATGACCAGCGCTCTGATAGCCCGGAACCAAACTTCCTCTCTGAAAGGCCCTGCTTCGGCGCCCGCTGCTCCCGGGGTTCTGAGCTGTCTGGAAGGCTCCCCCGGTCCAGGCAGCTGGAACGGACAGCTCCGCTCCCGGCCTCCCTGGGGACTCCCCTACCCAGCACGCTCCTCACCCCCAGCCAGCCTCTCCCCTCGCTAACTTCAACCCCACCCTTCCCGGCGCCTCACCCCGAGCCCCAGCCGGGCCCCTGCCCCTCACCTGAGACGTTTCTCTTTTTTTTCCGCTCCCGGTCGCTCTCGTAGAAGCCCAGGGTTTCGGTTCGCTGAGGTGGCTGCCCGGAGCCGCCTGCAGGCGGCCAGGACTCACCGCTCGAACAGCTGCTTTTCTGCTCCCCCCTTCCCGCGTCCTGCTGCAGCTGCTCCGGGGCGCCGCCTCGCCTCCCGTCCCCGCTGCTGCCGGGAGCGGCGGCATCAGCGACGCCCGCCATGTCCGCCTCCAGCAGCGCAACAAACTCCACTACCCCGCGCCCCCAATGTGCGTCATCGCCATGCGACGCTCACGCACGATCCTGACCGCCTGTCACGTCCCAGGGAGTGAGGAGGGAACTCCGGCCGCCATCTTGCTATAGGCAAAGCCATTGTTAACCATTTACATTCCACGGCCTCCTACTGAACTAGAGCTAAAGTTTCAGCTCTCTCAGGCCTCACACAAACCTGCCCAGGGGCACAGCCAGGCCTAAGGGGATCTGACGCTCAGTCTACTCTAGATCCAACTCTTTAGATGCTGTTAAGTCTGGGGAGAGGATTTAATACATAACAGACCTAATGGGCCAGTCTAGCCTCCTTTCCTCTGCCCCCACAAAATCATCATCTGACTGTAATTATAATAAAGGAAATAATGTCATTAAGTACCACTCTGCTCTTCACCACAAAGGCATTTGGGGTGCTGTATCATAATATAAAACCAATGTACATTAAAAAACCAATTTAAAACCATTTGAATGATTAAACAACACCAGGTTCAAACAAACACAATGAAACACAAATGATTCAAATGTAAGTTTTCAGGTATCTAAAAGGGTGTCATCAGGAAGAGGGAGAAAACTTGTTCACCTTAGCCTCTAATGATAGAACAAGAAGCAATGGGCTGAAACTGCAGCAAGGTAGGTTTAGGTTGGACATTAGGAAAAAGTTCCTAACTGTCAGGGTAGTTAAACACTGGAATAAATTGCCTAGGGAGGTTGTGGAATCTCCATCTCTGGAGATATTTAAGAGTAGGTTAGATAAGTGTCTATCAGAGATGGTCTAGACAGTATTTGGTCCTGCCATGAGGGCAGGGGACTGGACTCGATGACCTCTCAAGGTCCCTTCCAGTCCAAAAGACAGAATGGGGCAGGGTAAATGATTAACTATAAAGCCAACTGTGTTTCTACTAAAATGCAGTATGTTTTGGACTAGATTGTAAACTCTTCAGGACATGGCTTGTGTCTTACTCTGTTACAGTGCCCAATACAATGGGGAGCCAGTTCAGCTGAGTCCTGTAGCAAGAGATTCTGCAGTGAGAACTAAAATTTCCCTATCTGTAGGGCCCTACCAATTTCACAGCCATGAAAGAGTTGTACTAGTAGGGTAACCAGATGTCCCGATTTTATAGGGACAGTCCCGATTTTTGGATCTTTTTGTTATTTAGGCTCCTATTACCCCCTACCCCCTGCCCCAATTTTTCTCATTTGCTATGGTCACCCTTTGTGCTGGGCTCCCAGTCAGCAGCTGCTGCTCTCCAGCTGCCCATCTCTGCCAGCAGCAGCAGAGAAGTAAGAGTAGCAGTACCACAACCTCTTCCCTCTACAATAACTTTGCGACACTCCCCCCAAAACTCCTTTGGGCTCAGGACCCCTACAATTACAACACCGTGAAATTTCAGATTTAAATAGCTGAAAGCATGAAATTTACTATTTTTAAAATCCTGTGACTGTGAAATTGATCAAAATGGCCCTACCTATCTGGTATACATTTGTGAAAGTTGGTAACGCTGTCCTTGTTGCATGCATATATACTGGGGCATGGGGAGATCAAATCACAAGTGAGACCAAAGAACACAATTCAATTTTATTTAAAATCTCATAATTCTTAAAATGTTGGGGTTGGCAATACTGTTATTTATTTGTATCAAGGGAGCATCTAAGGGTCCCCCATCAGGGATCAGGACCTCATTGTGTGAGCCATTGTACACACACCTAATGAAGAAATGGTCCAGGCCCCAATGTGCTTACAATTTAAGTATAAGACAAGAGACAACAGGTAACTGCAGCAGTTGCGAGGAGCATAATGTAACAGCAAAACAATTACTTAATGTGATAAGCAACCTAACTGGTATAAAGGGATGACTGGGCAACAACGAGTAGGAACAAGAAGTAGCCAAGGAATCACTAAGCTCTTGCAGTTCAGAAATAATAATTATTGACAAATGTCCAATAAATGAATGGGGAGCCGATTGTGTATCCTGATCTCCATTTTAAATGTCTTCTTTTGTATGTTTTATTAATTGGCTATGTTGGTTCATGCTGATTGGTTTTGGTTGATATGTTTTATTTGGATTTGATTATAAAAAGTAAGATGGCCGTTGCATTCAGTGCATAGTAATCTCTCTCCTCCCACACTTTATGACAAGGTACATAACCTTTTGTAACTCTGGCCTATATCAATGATTTTATAAGGCTGTTATTGGGAGATTTTTAGGTTTGAATTTAATTCAGTACACTGGATTTAGCATTTACAAACCATGCCATGGGATCTTTACTGACAATGACCTTGATCTTATCTGAAAGAAGGCAACTGCAGCAGCAGAGTACGACCTGGCACTCTGTTTTCCAATTCAGTACTGGTTCACATGCTAGCTAATGAGTCACTAGCACCTGTACTTGCCACACATGAATTTCCTTAGTACTGACCCAGTCTGGCCCTGCCTAATTTATGAGATGAAACACTCTCACTGCTTAAAGTAGTATGGCTCCAGGCATAACATTTTAATACATACTAATATCTCATTCACATTTTTGACTGCTAGACACATAGTGAGCAGATATCCTAATTTTGCCATCCATAATGACATATCTTTTCCCTAGAGATTACCGCTAATATTCAGTTTATAATAGCTTAACTTGTCCATTCCACATGCAAAGATTTTTGTGTTTTAACTATTATATTTGAGATTTTGAGGACTAGTGGTCACTCCCAGAATCTCACCCCAACCCTAGCAAACTAAATTGAAGCTAACATTAGGGTATTCAGAGCCCTGGTATGAAAACGTTTAGATTTTAATATTTATCAGAGATTCCATAGGAAGAAGGTTTAGAACTGTAGTAATACCTCATTAATATGGTTCCAGTCAAGAGTTAACTAAGAGTATCTGCTGTTTTCAGAACAGCAGCTCCTTCATGCTGCATCTTGCAATTTATTTGGATTGAAATGTGCTGTTGAGTGCCACTGCCCAGAGAAAGAATCCAGTTTCAAGCAGTCATCCAGTGTCATATCCATGTTCAGATATTTTCTTTGCAGTTGTGGCATCAGGGCACATCACTGCCATGAATGCATTCCAACAGTTGTGCTAAGAGCATCACAGCAGAACACCCTGTTACACATGCTAACAAGGTACACATGGACCAAATCACCTCTCCTTCCCCCCACCCCCACAGGTGGTGTTCACAGTCGCAAGCCGAGTGTTTTGAATGATGCCCCTTCAATAGAAGGATTGAATGTTGGAATCAGAAGGTTCTGTGGCAGCTGGGAGTCTTGGTGGATATGAAGAGCTGCTCTTCGGGGACTCTTCTGGAGGAACAGAAAATGGGCGGTTACAATATCGGAGAAAATGGTTGTTTCCAATGTTTTTAACTACAGGCGTTTCACTTTCTTTCTTTTCTGTGAGACAGTTGGCAGCATTGGAAAGAGGGATGAGACATGGATTATTTCAAAGGAGTCACTCTCCCAACCAAAGAAAGGTTTATTTGTATATTAGCGAGTGTAGTGAGCGCCCCAAACTGGGAATCTCCTGATTTTCAGTATCTGTTCTCACACTGCATCTCTATGGTTTTACACAACTTATTTCACCTCTCTGCCAGTTTTCCTATCTGTATAATAGCAAAGGTGATACCAATTTATCTATGGCAGAAAGGATACATTAGTTGATGTTTGTAAATGGGGCGGCAGGTTTGTAGAAATTTTGGTAGTGCCCAGAATGCCCAGAGCCCGCTTCCCCAAACTCCACCCCCCACCTGCCTAAGGCTCTGGGAGGGAGTTTGGGTGAAGTGAGGAGGTCTGCAGTGCAGGCCCTGGGCTGGGGCAGGGGATTGGGGTGCAGAAGAGGTGAGAGGTTGGGCTCTGGGAGGGAGTTTGGGTGGGGGGGTGTCTGGGGTGCAGGCTCTGGGATGGAGTTTGGGTGCTGGATGTAGGCTCTGGGCTGGGGCAGGGGGTGGGGGAGCAGAAGGGGGTGAGAGGTGCAGACTCTGGGATGGAGTTTGATTGCAGGCTCCAGGCTGGGGTGGGGGTGCAGGCTCTGAGATGGGAGTTTGGGGATGGGAGGAGTGCAGGGGGGGTGCAAGCTCTGGGAGGGAGTTTGGGGGTAGGCGGGAGTGTGTGGGAAGGGAGTGAGGGTGCAAGCTCCGGGAGGGGATGGGAGGATGCAGCACTTACCTGGGGTTCCTAGGCAGGGCGAGCTGGGGGGCCCTGCTCCAGCAGCTTCCTATTGGTCACAGAGGTGGGAGCAGCATGCGTGGATACAGACCCAACCCATCCTGCCCATGGGCCACAGGGAGAGGCTGGTAGCCATGTGGAGTGAACAGGCAGAAGCCTCTCAACTCTGCTGTGATGCCGGTGGTGGGTGGGGGCCCTGGGGCCATTTTAAATCCCCCGAGGAATGCGCGGTGGGGAGTGCCCGGGGGTGGAGGGCAGGGCCGAAGGAGACCTGGCCTCAAACAGTGCTGGAGCTGGGCCCCAGGCCAGGAATATTCCTGGTGCCCAGGCACCAAGGGCCCATAGAACTTACCGCCTATGTTTCTAAAGCATTGTATAAATCATTACTGCCAGAAAGAATTCTGGTGTTTGGATCTCAGGACAGTTTCCCTCAGCACTTTCATTATTTAGACTTTTACCATGGTATCCAGATGTCCATCTCATTCGCATTTCAGTCACGAAACGTCCAGTGCTGCAATGACTCCATCTCCTGACTAGGATGACTTGTTTGTAAATACCATCGCTAGCACCCAATGTTGTTTCCCATAGATATAAAATGAAAGCATAAAGTGTCACAAAATTTGTCTCTGATCCCTCACAAAGCATTACTAATTTCCTGTAAGAAAAGGAGCTAGAAAAAGGGCCATTACCCTTTGCAATCCATCTTGATGGCAGATCCTCATGGTCCTTTTTAGGCCTCTGTTTATGTCACTCACCTCTGTCAGATCAACTAGTTATTCTGAAGACGAGACTCTCATTATCCAAAAACATTATTAAAAAAGCAAGGAAATGCTTTGTCTCTCAAAGAAGCATGATAGATGGTCTATCAAGGAAAATGAGCTAACCGTAAGTTAAGTAACAGATTCTCTTCAGAGATCCAGAAAAATAAATAGGAATAGGCAACTTATCAACAAAGATAACTAAACAATAAGAAAAATAGTTATGAACACAGATGCAGACATGGGCATGTCTACACTACAAACTTTTGCCAATGTGTTACGTTGACATAAAGCTGTCAGTCAGCTGAACAGCTCTGCACTATTGTCATGAGTGTGGCAAGCACACCATGTACAATCCTCCAGTATTTGTAGAGCTGCAAGAAGAGCCACTGGGAACATGGTTTCCTGGAGAGCAGATTGCTGTGGGACATATCGAGAACCAATTCAAGGTTATTGTTGGCATTTATGGAACAGCTGCAAACAGTGAAGTGCTGCTTCTGGGCCTGTGAAATGAGCACAGACTGGTGGGACTGCATCGTATTGCAGGCTTGGGATGACGAGCAGCAGCTATGGCATTTTCAGATCCATAGTGCCACATTCCTGGATCTGTGTGTCTAGCTGACCCCAGCCCTCCAGCACAAGAACACCAAAATGAGAGCTATACTGACAGTGGAGAAGCAAGTGGTGATCACACTATGGGAACTTCCAGCATGGGATTGCTACTCATACAGTCCTAGACTTTAAGGTCAGAAGGGACCATCATGATCATCTAGTCTGACCTCCTGCACAATGCAGGCCACAGAATCTCACCCACCCCTGTGACGGGTTAGATCACAGAACCCCCCACTTGGGAACTGCCACCCGATGTGCCAAGACTACTTCTGCCCCTGCTTTCTGTGCCAGCTCGGGACCCCAGCATCCTGTCTTGCTGAGCCAGACATGCCCGTCTGCTCCAACAAAGACCCAGGGTCTGAATTACTTGCCCCAAAGCTGCAGATTTACCTGAAAGCAGCTAATAGAAGTATTCCTGTCTTTGACACTCAGATGCCCAACTCCAAATGGGGTCTAAACCCAAATAAATCCATTTTGTCCTGCTTATACAGGGTAAACTTAAATTGTTTGCCCTCTATAACACTGATAGATATGCACAGTTCTTTGCTCCCCCAGGTATTAATACATACTCTGAGTTAATTAATTAAGTAAAAAGATATTTATTAAATACAGAAAGTAGAATTTAAGTGGTTCCAAGTAATAACAGACAGAACAAAGTAAGTCACCAAGCAAAATAAAATAAAACGTGCCATCATTAATGGCCCATACTTTGCATAATTACAATAGGCCCCCAAATTTCTAGTTTAAAGCTCTCTTAATCAGTTGTTCCAGCCTCCATCCTAGAAGTCTATTTCCCTCCCTACTCAGGTGAAGTCCATCACGAGAGAACAGTCCTCTGTCCATGAATGCCTCCCAGTGATCATACATCCAAAAGCCCTCCTTATAGCCCCACTGCTTGAGCCATCTCTTGATCATCATAATATTGTCACACCTTTGTTGCCCTTCTCTAGGAACATGTAGAATACCACTGAAGATCACCTGAGCCTCGATTTCCTTAAGCATCTTTCCCAGCCTAGCATAGTCTCCCCTTGATACATTCCAGTGAGAATCTAGCCGTATCATTTGTTCCCACATGAATGACAATCAGTAGATTCTTTCCCGCTCCCATTAGGGTCCTCTTCAGCCTCAGATCCACATCCCGTATCTTAGCACCCGGCAGACAGCACACCCTTCTGTTCTCTGGATCAGCTCTGGTTCTTCTCAGTAAGGAGTCCCCAGTCATGTAGACCTGCCTTTTCCTGGTGATGGTGCAATTCTCCGGTCTATCCCATTCTCTCTGGCTGCATGTCTTCTCGATTCCTATTCTCCCTTGCAGTCCTCTGCAACCCATTTTCCTGGGGCTCATATTTGGTGTTATTGCCATTGACTCTTCCCCTCTTCCTATAGAACTAGCTGCTCTTCTCTTCTTCCTTGTCCTCTCCTCTCACCGTCAGTGACCACCTGCTGTGCCCTTTCTTCATTTTCCAACTCCGCAAACCTGTTCCTGAGTTCTGTTGCTCCTTCACTAGCCTGTCTTTTCCTCTGCCTGGTTCTCTTAGTCACATGCTTCCACTGTCCGCTTTCCTCACCCAGAAGCCTCCCCTCAGAGTTCTTTGGTCCTGCTTTGATCTGCTAGTCTGAGCTTTTCCCTTCAGCATCCTCATGTCTTTGCTCCATTATCTGCTCGAACTCCCTTCTAAATTCATCCAGAGTTTCCACCTGCATCTCCCATCCTCAGATCATTTCTTCCATCAGCTCTATCAGGTGGCACTTCATGTAGATGAAAGTCTTTTCAGGTACCATTCCAGGATCATGTACATAATGCAGCTTCCACATCCAGTCATCATCATTGTGTCTTCCACTGCTTAGGTCACTACCATTGCTGCCTCTGTATCTGTCACAGCCTTCCCACCTAAGTCCTGTTAGTCTGGGAAATACAAACCAAATCAAACTACCACCACCCACAGCAAAACAAATATCCAACAAGCACCACAACAGTGCCAGAACACCACACACTCCCTTCACTAGCCTGTCTGTTCCTCTACCTCATTCTCCTAGTCTTCCCCCCAAACTCCTCCAACAGAACTCCCACTCAAACTCCCCAGTTTACAGCTAGCTCTGTTTGTTAGCTCCTGTGCCACTGCAGCTGTCTGCTATTGGTGAGTAGAACATAATTTTGTAGTCGGAAATCCACTGTGGGGACCTGTAACCTGGCCCTCACCAGCCTAGGCCCCCAAAACACCCAGAGACCAACCAAGGTGCAGCACCTGTGTCCTTTTATTGTTTGTGTCCATTCCCACCACCTACTATTTACAAGTATTTACAGAGACCAACACTCTTGGAGACTACTAGCTTCCAAGCCAGCAGGGATCTACAGCCCACACTCCTCCCTTTCCTGTCTCTCCCCTGCTGCCTGTCTCTGAGCCAGCTTTATAGGGCAGGCTGGCTACCCAGGCGTACCGGTGGATCCCCTCTGGTAATTAGAGCATGGCCCCTCAGCCAGCCCAACCAACCCTTTTTCCTCTGGAACAGGGCAAACAGGGGCCTGGCTTGTTTCTCCTAGCCAGCACCCTGTTATAGGACCATTGTCATGCAAGTGTGCAAGGCCAGTTATTCTCTCCTGCTACGCAGGATTGTGACTGTTGGCAATGTGCAGGACATAATGCATGAATTTGCAGCAATGGGGTTTCCAAACCATGGTGGAGTGATAGAGAGCACACAGCCCACTTTGCCACAGACTATATCAACAGAAAAGGCTATTTTTCTGTGGTTATGCAAGCTCTGGTGGATCACTGGGGGTGCTTCTATGACATCAATATTGGCTGATCAGGGAAGGTGCATGACACGTGTATCTTTAAGAACACAGAACTGTTCAGAAAGTTATAAGCAGGGACACTTTCTCGACCAACAGATTGCCATTGGTGATGTTGAAATGCCAGTAGTGACCCTGGGGGACCCAGCCTACCCCTTACTCCTGTGGCTCATGAAGTCATACACAGAACACCTTAATAGCACTAAACAACTACAGTTCAGCAGGTGCAGAATGATGGTTGAATGTGCTTCTGGTAGATTGAAGGGGTGCTGGCATTGTTTATTCATAAGATTGGATCTCACTGAGGAAAATATCCCAACGGTGATAGCTGTCTATTATGTCCTGCTATCTGTGCAACAAAAGGGGAAAAGTTGCCACTGTGGTGGATGGTAGAGGTGAAATGGCTGACTGCTGAGTTTAAACAAATACATGGCTATTAGAACAGTTCAACCTGGAGCTATATGGCTCAAAGAAGCTGTGAAAGAGCACTTTGACAGCAAGCTCCAGTAATGTGTTGTGGTGTACTAAGTTCTACCTGATCTTGCAGTTTGGGGATCTGTTAGGAACTGTGTGGTGCTTGGTGTACATGTAAGAATAGAACACTGACAATGCATATATTAATTTTGTGGTGTTTACTGTACATTTATGGCTATTACACTGTGTTTGTCACTGATTCTATAAGTTGTGTTACAGTATACAACAAGAAGTAAGTGGGAGCTTTCACTACCACCAGGCATTCTACAGCATATGTTGGGCACTAATAAAGATCAATTATTTTCCAAACAGTAGTTTTATTGACTAATGAAAACACTTCAAAAATTCTGTGCAAGTTAAAAGCAAATATGTTAAAACCTTAATACATTTATGGAACAGAGCTTAAAGAAAGAGAAGGAACATTCATGCTCATTTTAGCTACACATATATCAACTGTAGTTCTCACGTGTCAGTGTATGTGAAGCTGTGGTTGTCCATAGTGTCCATGAGTGTGGAGTGATAGGGGTAGGGATGCAGTCCTGACACCATGTGGCATGTTGGGGGAGGCATGTAGGGAGGTGCTATACTGAAGTTCTCCATGGACTGCAAAAGGAGGCAAACCTTAATCCTTGATTGTTGAACCTCTGTGCCCAAAAGAATCTGCAGTATCTGTGTTTGCTGCCAGAGAAGTCCCATTACATCCTGGTGCATCTCCCTCTTCTTTACCTGCTGGGATTCCTCAGCCTGTGTGCTGTTGGCTTTCTTTCTCCAGGCAATATTCATCCTCCAGGCCTCTGTTCATGATATGATGCAGCATTGGTTTACATGATCTCACTTAACATGTCATCCGTAGGTGCCGACTTCCCCTCTGCCCGGTGGGTAATCGCTTGGGAGGGGTGGAGGAGACAAGGCGGGAGGAGCTTGGCTGCTGGTGGGTGCTGAGCACCTACTAATTTTTCCCCGTGAGTGCTCCAGCCCCAGAGCACCCATAGAGTCAGCGCCTATGATGTCATCCCAAGTCCTCTTGTTTCTCCTCCTTATTTGGCTTAGGCATTCTGTGGTAGCAGCTACAGATAAAACACACAAAGGTACCACTGTCAGTGTAGTCTCAACAGAAAGTAAAAGTTATGATTCTCCTTCCTTGCTCCCCTAAAAGGCATGCTTATTGATGCTTCTGCTTTGGAGTGCTTGTGCCCTACACAGCACCAGCCATGGTGAGTATGGCACACCAGAGGCGAGGGAAATGAGGAGGGAATTGCTTGGCTGCACTAAACTAGACATATAGGGCAATGGCACTGAATAGTGCTCCATTTTCCACAGACAGTGGTGATTTTAGTTGATATATCACTCTTATGGGTAACAAAGGCAGAGAAAACACAGCTGCTACTGGTGTCCCAAAGCTACCCGGGCCCATATACTGCTAGCCCATTTCATCAAGATCTCTCAGGCTCCAATTTTTGAAATTTGAAATTTGAAATTTGAAGGCTACTTGACTTTTCAAAAGCTTAGGCATTTAGAATATATGTAGTAAAATAGTTTAGTTTCTTGGCTCTTCTATAAGAATTTGTACAAGTATTAGAAGACAAAACTGGAGCGTCTCATCCTTCTTTCATTAAAAAAATTGGCATTATAAACCCATGCACTTCTGAAGGGTCAAAGGCTGTAAAGTCAAAAAACTCATGATAAGTGAATGTGGTAGTGCTGAATTGTTGTCACAGGTAAAATTGATTCAGGCTCTGTCCTAATACAAACAGTAAATTCTTTTACATTGGTAATGTAAGTTTTAGCTCATCTATCCATTTAGGTCATGTAGGCTCATTCTTATTTTGCCATTGAAAAGCAATGCATCACTTAGCAATAATCAAAGTGATATTAACAAATTTAGTTTGAAATGTTTCCCAATCATAGCTGTCATATATTTTGCAAAATACAAAGGGCTAGTATGGAAGCAAAATCTAACTCAGTTTCAGTCAATGCTGTTTGTAGTTGGTTGTTAAAAATACTTCTATACGCCCCTGGGACAAAATCATGGAAACATTCTTTCCTTCATCTTCTGTCTCTGACATTTTGAGTGGTGTATCAGTTTTTATATGCAATCTTTACATGGGAAGAACACTCTGTACAAGAAATTACCTATGACAGAAATTAACTAAGACAAACAGTCTGCTAGTCTGGGGTTGTACATTGCCTAGAATGCCATTCTTGGCTATCTATGAGGTACTACCATAATAAAAGTGATTAAAGCTGGGTGAGATTTTTGGATGAATAATTTCCTCAATGACAAGTGCAGCCAAATGGAAAGTTCTTGCTAATATGACAAAAATTCGCCAAACAGTTTTCAGCAACTTTTTGGGGCAGTGGGGTGATAGAGTCATCAGAGGATTTAGGTGTCATTCACACTCTTGCAGGAGCAGAAAGTGGTACCCTGCTTGTAACTTTACCCCTATGGTTAGGATGCTCATCTGAGATGTGGGAGACCTGATTCAGTTCCCACTCTGCCTGATATGGAGCAGAGATATGAACTTCCGTCTCCCTTCTCACAGGAGAGTACCTTAATCACTGAGGTATGACTCTCTCAATCTTGCTTGCTGAAGCTGTTCTACTTTGTATAAATAATAAATATTGCTTGGAGCACGGATTTGGGGCTCTCACATCCCAGGTGACTGCACCAACCACTGGAATATAGAGTCATTCTCACTATGTGGCCCAATAACTATTCAAGTAGTTTATGCAAAGTGGAACAGCTTCAACAGGATAGATTTGATAAAGACCTGCCTCAGAATACCCCATAAGCCAGGGTATCCATTGTGAAATCGAAAAGACAGCTTCAACTTCAGATCCCTGCTCCACATCAAGCAGAGAAGGAAACTGAACCTGGGTTTTCTACATCCTCACCAAGTACCCTAATAACTGGGCTAAGAGTTGCTTTTGACAAACAAAATATATTGTTCAATCCCAAATGGATGTTTTCAATTCACCAATTTTTTTTTGAAATTTTCTGATTCAGTTCGACCCAAATCAAAATTTGGTTTTGATTTTTTGGAACGGTCAATGAACCTGAAATCAGTTAGTTATTCACCCAGCTTTAATATTAATCTAACATGATTAATAAGAATAAAGCCAATATGCATTATTAAATGTTCCTTTCACTATCTGTTCCAAAAAAATAACATAAAATGTACAACAGGTTCAGTGACAGATTAACACACAGGTCCATGTGGCCCATGCCTAGGAGCCCTGACCAATTTGGGGTCCCCCATAGGAGTTCCAGAACCTGTGTAGAAGCTGAGGGGGCACTACCGGTGCTGGAACTGTGGCCCCATCCCCTGCTCCTCCTCTTCCCTCAGAGGCCCTGTCATAAATAGATAGGTAAGGTAAGGGTTAAGTTTCTTTTACCTGGAAAGGGTAACCAAACACCTGACCAGAGGACCAATCAGAGAACTGGATTGTTTAAAGTCAGGGGCGGGAATTTGGATACTCGGGGTCTTTTTTGCTTTCTCGGCTGTGAGTAAACAAGGTTTCCTCCTAACTCCTTCTTATTTCAAATATTATACCAAAAGTCTGTGAGTACAAAGGAACCCCCAAAGCAATTCGGCTATGAGGAGCTTTGGGTTGTACGAATAGATGTGGATGGCTGTGTCTTTTGTTGTTTTCTCGGCTGTGAGTTAACAAGCTTCCTCCTAACTGCATCTTATCTCCAAGTGTCTCCTACACATCTGTGAGTACAAAGGAACCCCCAAGCAATTCGGCTATGAGGAGCTTTGGGTTGTATTTACATGTATGTGGATTGGTTGGACTGGTTTAATTGGGCTATCTTTTAAATCAGACTGTTTCTTCATATTTTCTTATAAGCAAGAGCCTGTATTGAGTTTCTTAATGCAAGATTATTGTTTTATATTTTCTTTCTTTTTTTTTTTAAACAAACTTTCCTTTTAAAACGTGTGGAAGTTTCTTTTCCTAGGGAGGCAAAGGGAAGGGAAAAGCCAGGCTGTGGGCTATTTTCCTATTGCTTTCAGGGAAAGAGCAGGCTACGGGGAAAGAGAAAAAGAATCACCTCTGTATCAGGTATCTGTCTCCCTCACGGGAAGGCAGGCACGGGGAAAGGCAAAGCCAAGCTGTTGGTATTTTGCATCTCAATTGTCCTGAGGGTAGAGAACGCTTATCTCTTGGGAAGCAGAGAAACCGGTTTCTTGATACTCGCAGGCTAGACCAAGAGGCAAGCCTGGGAAGGAGGGGGGAAGGGGTTTTCTCCCCTGCTTTTAGCATCCAAGGGATTTGGAATCTGGGTGTCCCACCAAGGGAGGGTTGGGGACACCAGAGAGAGGAAAGGGGGGATCAGGCCCCATCAATTCCTGATCTGGTGGCAGCGAGAATATCCAAGCTGGTAGTGAGCTTGGGGGAGTTTCAGGTAAGCCCCCAGATTTTGGACGCAAAAGTCCAGGTTTGGGACAGGATCAGATTGTGGACGCTAAAGTTCAGGTCTGGGACTGGGAGGCTATATTACCACAGGCCCTGTCCCCTGGCCAGGCCAAAAGCCAGATCCCATGAGCAGCCCCTGGCATGTGCCTCCGCTCCCCGAGGCATGCTGCCCAGAGCAGCTGGACGGGCCGGGACTCCCCACAGCAGCCAGTACCCACTTCAGCAGCTTCTCAAAATCCATCTCTACTCCCTCCTCCCCCCAGTTGCTCACTCTCTTTCCTCCTCTCACCATTCTCTGGCCTATGTTCAGACCTGGGATACTACATCATCCACATTCTCCACCACATGATAGCTTGCTCAGAGGGCCAGGTGGCCTAATAGTTAGCACAACTGACCTTCACCTTCTGTCTCTTTCATGGAGGGTGATAGTGCCGCCTGGTTGCTGACCCCAGGCCAGGATTGTTTGGGTCTCCCCTCAGTATCTGTGCCTTTGTCCTTAAGTGAGGCATGGTAGGGGGATCCAGGCCATGCAGCCCCACCAGGTTCTAGCCCAGGGCCCTGTGGGAAGTAACACAGTCAAATTCTCCCTGTAGAGAGTCTAAGTCTACCACCTGGGGTTACTTCCTACCTACGTGCTCCTTCAGTTTCAGGTGTGGACCCTATAACCCACAGTCAATAGCTTCACATATATCCAAATGAGCAGGACCTGCTGATTCACAAAGTGCATGGTGGTTAAAGAAGGCACTGCCTTGGGGCCTTACCTGCTCTGTTACCCCTACTAAGGCTCCACTTTCGGTCTAACTTCCTGGAAAAGGATTCTTCTCTTCAGCTTACTCTCCATCACACCTTGGATGGCCTTCTGAGCTCCTTTTAACCACTCCTCCAGCTACAGCATGCTCAGCAGGCCCAGAAGGTGGCTCTACCTGGACCCAGTATTGCCTTTTAACCCCTTCTGGCCCAATGTGGGGTTTATATACCCCATCACACTTCTGTTTTTGAAAATCTTGGCCTAATTGTGTAATTTTAAGAACATAAAAATGTCTATGCTGGGTCAGACCAATGGTCCTTCAAGCCCAGTATCTTGTCTTCTGACCAATAGCCAATGCCAGACGTTTCAGAGCAGATGAACAGAACAGGATCATTAAGTGATCCATCCCCTGTCATCCACTCCCAGCTTCTAGCAATCAGATGGTAGGGAAACTTAAATAATAAAAGGAGATATACCTATCTCCTGGAACTGGCAGGGATCTTGAAAGGTCACTGAGTCCAGCCCCCTGCCTTCTCTAGCAGGACCAAGTACTGATTTTTGCCCCAGATCCCTAAGTGGCCCACTCAAGGATTGAACTCACAATCCTGGGTTTATAGCAGGCCAATGCTCAAACCACTGAGCTATCCCTCCCTCAAAGCATGGGGTTGCATTCCTGACCATCTTGGCTAACAGCTTTTGATGGCCCTATACTGGTACATACATTTATCTAATTCTTTTTTGAATCCCATTATAGTTTTGACAATGAGTTACACAAGTCAAGTGTGGATTGTGTGAAGAAGTACTTCCTTTTGTTTGTTTCAAACCAGCTGCCTATTAATTTCATTAGGTGACTCCTGATTCTTGTGTTATGTGAAAGAGAAAATAACATTTCCTTATTCACTTTCTCCACACCATTCACAATTTTATAGACCTCTATCATATCCCCCCTATTGGCTCTTTTCCAAGCTGAAAAGTCCCAGTGTTATTAATCTCGTCTCATACAGAAGCTGTTCCATATTCTTAATCATTTTAGTTAATCTTTTCTGTACCTTTTGCAATTCTAATATATCTTTTCTGAGATGGGATGACCAGAATTGCACACAATATTCAAGGTGTGGGTGTACCATAGGTTTATATAGTGGTATTATATGTCCTGTTTTATCTATCCCTTTCCTAATGGTTCCTAATGTTTTTAGCTTTTTTGACTGCCATTGCACACTGTGGTTGTTTTCAGAGACCTATCCCTAATGACTACAAGATCTTTTTCTTGAGTGATAACAGCTAACTTAGATCCCATCATTTGTATGTATAGTTGGGATTATGNGATATATATATGATCTATATAAGAGGTGTGAGGATACTTAACATGTATGACAGGTTTCAGAGTAGCAGCCGTGTTAGTCTGTATCCACAAAAAGAACAGGAGTACTTGTGGCACCTTAGAGACTAACAAATTTATGTCAGCATGAGCTTTCGTGAGCTACAGCTCACTTCTTCGGATGCATAGAATGGAACACACAGACAGGAGATATTTATACATACAGAGAACATGAAAAGGTGGAAGTATGCATACCAACAGGAAGAGTCTAATCAATTGAGATGAGCTATCATCAGCAGAAGAAAAAAAACTTTTGAAGTGATAATTAAGATGACCCATAGAAGGTGTGAGGAGAACTTAACATAGGGAAATAAATTCAATAAGTGTAATGACCCAACCATTCCCAGTCTCTGTTTGGGCCTGAGTTAATTGTGTCTAATTTGCATATTAGTTCGAGTTCTGCAGTCTCTCACACTCAGTGATAGACTTGAAGGTGGCAATTTTGCAACAAAAAAAACTTCAAAAACAGACTCCAAAGAGAGACTACTGACCCTTTGTTTCCTATCTCTTAACTAGTTACTGATCCATGAGAGGACTTTCCCTCTTGTCCCATGACTGCTTACTTTGCTTAAAAGCCTGTCAAAGGCTTTGTGAAAGTCCAAGTAAAATTATGACACACAAATTATATATACTAATACTTAAAGAAAATGTGGCAAAAATGATGTTGATATGTATCCAGGAACCCTACAATTAAGAGACGTTGGTTCAGGCCATTAGATAGTATAAATCAGTATAACTTTATGGACTACAATAGACCTATGCCAATTTCCATAAGAGGAGGATCTGGCCCAGTGGTTTCTGAGTCATTCAAAGCTTAGTACAACAGAAGCTGTATTATTTATTTGTATTTATATTCTGAATAATACTACAACACAAGCAGATTGTCTAATCCATTGTGCATGGTACTGAAAGCCTCAAACCACCCCTTGCACTACAGGATTAAAATCAGAAGAGAAAGTAAGGGGGGAAATTCTGTTTCAGAATCACATGGCATATCTCTGCTCTGATATTCTGCTCTTCCTCCATGCACGGAGCTAGAGATTCCACATACATAAGGAGAGCAGAACATTGGTGTTGGGATCAACTCCTAGCGCTGCGTATTGCTTTAAGACTGGCTGAGTTATAGTTAAGGCTATGATTTAGTCAGAGGCCTTTTTAGTAAAAAAAAAAAAAGTCATGGACAGGTCATAGGCAATAAACAAAAAGTCACAGCTCATGACCTATCCATGATTTGTACTATATAAGTACCTGTAACTAAAACTTAGGTGCTCCTGCGGCTGTTGCTTGGGGAGGGGGAAGGAGGGGCCTCCGGGGCGTCATCACTGATGCCCCGGTGTGTGGGGTGGCCCGGAGCCCCATTGTTGCTGCTGGGGTGGGGTGGGCTGGCCCAGGACCCTGCTGCTGTTGCTGCTGGGGTGGCAGCCTGGGGCGGCAGCCTGGGGCCCTGCTGCCATTGCTGTGGGAGGGGGAGTGCCAGGGTCCCGTCGCCGCTGCTGCGAGAGAGGGAGGGGCACCCTAGGCCCCCACCACTGCTGCTGGTGCTGGGGGAGGGGACAGCCCGGGGCCCCACTGCTGCTGCTCCCAGACCGCTGCTCTGGGGCTGGGGTCGGTATGGCTGGCCCTGGGGCCTCCTGAGCAACAGCTGGTGCGGCTGACCCCCGGGATGCCTCAGCTGCTCATGTGGCCTGATCAGTCACACCGGCTGCTTCAGAAGTCCTGGAGGTCCCGGAAAGGCACAGAATCCATGACTTTGGTGACCTCTGTGAAAGACTCACAGCCTTAATTATAGTGGATTTCTATGTTTTTCCAGACAAGAATTCTAGGCTACTTTTTTGAACATGCATTTTTCCCACAGGTCAGTGTCTCCTAGAGCTATTTCCTTTTGATGGGCATGTACAAGCTAATTGTAAAATTCATGTTGCCCACAACAGGATTTGGGCCAAATTAAACCCTGATTTTAACCCCACTGAGGTCAAAGTAGTCTACATGACGTTTTATATATTACTGTACAAATACTAAAAAGTGCTCCATGCCCAATAGTTCCAATTGTTCTCAGCTCCAAGCATTTTTGAAAATCCGGCCTCTTTTTGTAGGTCCCTAAATGGAAATTGCTGGATGCTGAGCTCTATAAAAAAACACCTGTTCCAGAGCATATCTGCTTACAAAAGCATAGCTACAAAAATCAGGGTAGTGATTTATGCTTTTTTCTAACCCTCTGCAGTAGTGGGGTGGGGTGAGGGTGGAATATCAACTTTAACTCACAAATTCTGGTCCTTTGTCTGTTCGAGTCAGACCCTTATCATTATTTTAATGTTTTACTTTGGCAGCCTCTGTATCATTCTAATTAGTATTTGGAACTTCATGCGGATTTTTGTAGGCTGATGAGACCCAAGATGCAGTAAAATGTATTTGTGATTGCCCTTTCAGCTCTGGCCGACAATAAAGGAAGGCACTTAGGCTGAAACGTTTGATATTCCTGAGAAGTAACCCTTCATGCCCTGCCTTTGTATCAACTAGGATAGCATTACCTAAACGCTTTCCATTTTGAAATTGCTACTGTTGTTAATCTCTGTATCCTACAACAAATTACACAATACTAAAGTAACGTCATGGATTGACAGACCCATAGAGTATTGTTGTAGCCATCTTGGTCCTAGGATATCAGATAGGCAAGGTGGGAGAGGTAATAACTTTTATTGGACCAACTTCTGTTGGTGAGACAGACAAGCTTTTGAACTACACAGAGCTCTTCTTCTGGTCTGGTAAAGGTACTAAGTGTGTCACAGCTAAATACAAAAATCAAACAAATAGAATATGTCTAATTACTTATGCTAAACTATCTGTTTGATTTTGTATTTAGTAGGGCTGTCAATTAATTGCAGTAACTCAAGCGAGTAATGCAAAACAAATTAACTAGATTAAAAAAATTAGTTGTGATTAATCACAGTTAAACAATAATAGAATACCAATTTAAATGTATTTAGCTGTGACACCCTTAGTATCTTTCCCAAACCTGAAGAAGAGCTCTGTGTAGCTTGAAAGCTTGTTTCCCTCACCAACAGAAGTTGGTCCAATAAAAGATATTACCTCACCCACCTTGTCTGTCTAATTCCATAGAGGCACATTCAGAGTGAAAGCTGAGACTCCCTCTTTCCTTAACTCATGTCCTTGAGCTTGGGTATCACAGCACATAGGTTCTGAGGAACCACCAACTGTTTAAAGAGCTCTGCAATTTAGTTAAAAATTTTTTTAAGAAAGATATCCCAGTCCGACTCATCTTATGATACCACACATTCAAACACTGGCAACTGACTAAGGAAAAGCCTTATAAATGATGCCTGCTAATCAGGGCCGGCTCTAGGCACCAGCAAACCAAGCACGTGCTTGGGGCGGCACATTTTCAGGGGCAGCATTCCAGCCATTTTTTTTTTTTTTTTGCTTCAGGCAGCAAAAGCCTAGAGCTGGCCCTGACAGCAGTAGCACATCATACGTGGGGGGCGCCCTGGGGCCACTGCGGTTCGCACCACGGGAAAGCAGCACCTGCACCTTGTGGCTGAGCCGGGCAGGCTCCGAGCAGGGAACACTCAGGCTGGGGGCTGCCCTGCTGGGCACATGGAGCCACCTGCTGGTGCTGCAAGGCAGCTGCCCCTCAGCGCTGCAGCCAGGGCTGGGCAAAGCGACCCAAGCTGCCCAGGGACTGTGGCAGGGCGGCCAGAAGCAGCAGCAGGGCCATAGAGGGTGGGGCGCTGCCGTGCGGGGCCCGTGTCCCTCTCTCCGGGACTCTGCTCCCTCTGGGGCTACCCTGCCTTGGCTCCTCAGCCCCCTGCCAGGGCAGTCCCCCGGCCCTGCGCTCCCAGGTCCCGGCCGGTCCTGGAGGTGGGAGCCCTGGCTGGAGGGACCCTCGTCTGAGATGTGGCCGGAAGCCCCGCTGCTTACCCTGACCCAGCCAGCATTGGACCAGCTGGAGGCAAGGGGGGAGTGGGTGGAGTCAGCACTGGTAGGCGGAAGCCCAGGACTTGGGTGCGGGTGCGTTGGGGAGGAGGGGAGGGGAGAGCCCAGCGCTGGGGTAACAGGGGGTGTGGGTGGCGAGGGGAGAGAGAGCCCAGGGCTGGAGTGGCAGGGGGTGGGAGTGGGGAAGGGCACTTGTGTGGGTGGGGGGTGAGAGCCCAGGGCTGGGGTGGGAGGCAGCCAAAATGTTTTTTCGCTTGGGGCGGCAAAAAACCTAGAGCTGGCCTTGCTGCTAATACTATTTTGCTTAAAGTTCTGTCAGCATTTCTATTATAGGGATTTATAGTAGAGAGCTGGATTAAACATTAATCCAGTCATAAAAATTGTTTCTGCCAAACCTAGTGATGGACTTACTCTTGTAAAACATGTACACAGCCACACTGGCATACGTGTGTATATTTAGTGATTGTGTGTGCAAATAGTTATCTGCATGCATAACTACCTGTATGTGCCATAGAAACGCCTACAAAATAAATCTGCACAAGCAATTACCCTACTTGCATGGATAAATGTCAGTTCCTCTGTATGTGCACTTTTTTGTGGGCACTAAACTGCTGGGTTATGAAAATTTGTTCCCAAGTGTCATTCTGGAACTATTTTTATGACTTAGTTATACATTATTTTAGTTCTCCATTATAAATTCCTATAATAGAGTTGCTGACAGAACCTTTAGTAAAATGGTACTAGCAGGACCATTTATGATAAGTGTCTGTTCATTCAACCCAGGATTAGATGCTAGGTACATATTGTGACAATAAATTTCAAGGAGTTGCAGTCCTGAAGTCCTGCAGTCATGAAGACCCCTTTATTGATAGGGCTCATGAAGGTTATATGAGTCATCTCTCTTGTATGCTTGCCATTTGTACACCCAGTCCCTTCTTAACTTTACATTTTTCATGGTCTTAAGTAAAGATAGTTGAATGGAAGTTAAAAAAAAGCTACAAATTAACATAAAAGCAACAAAGTATCTAAACACTGCATCTTGGGATGAACACATTATGGACCCAGAATTGTCATCATAAACGTATGCAGCATTCCTTACATAGCCCACCTCACTAAATCAAACCCCATATAACAAGTCAAACTTTTGCTGTCTTTCTAGGCCCTGGTCTAAGCCACAGAATTACTTCAGTACAACTATGCTGCTCAGGGCTGTGAATAATCCACAACCCCAACAGACATAGTTAAACTAACCTAAGCA
Source organism: Chelonoidis abingdonii (assembly GCF_003597395.2). Taxonomy (NCBI): domain Eukaryota; kingdom Metazoa; phylum Chordata; order Testudines; family Testudinidae; genus Chelonoidis; species Chelonoidis abingdonii. Next base: position 115,321,565 of record NC_133773.1, on the reverse strand, counting down.
CCGGTGTAGACAGTGCTATGTCAGTGAGAGAAAGCTTCAACCACTAACTTAGCTACCGTCGCTCACAGAGGTGGATTAACTAAGACAATGAGAGAAACTCTCTCCTGTCACTTTAGTTTAGAGCAACTTCATTAAAGCCCTGCAGCTGTGCCAATGCAGCATTTTACATGAAAACCTGCCCTGGAACTGAGACACATTATTGCATTCCCTGCTTTAATTGCATCACATAAGAATACATTAAAAATCATGGTCTTAATAAAGGCACTGGATTTATGGCTTATTACAGTAATCTGTAACCCACCAACCCACCTCTTTTCTCCTATGACTTCAGGAGTGTTAATGGGTCACTTCACCTTGAATGGTCCTTTTGAATGTGTGCTAACTACTTATGCTAAACAATCAGTTCCACTTTGTACAGTATTTAGCTGTGACAGTTTGTGTAGCTTTCCCAGACCTGAAGAAGAGCTCAAAAGCTTGTCTCTTTCCCAAAAAAAAGTTGGTCCAACAAAAGGTATTAACTCACTTACCTACTCTATCTAAGGGTATGTCTTCACTGGCAATGTTAAAGCGCTGCCGCGGAAGCGCTGTAACGTGGCTTGTGTAGTCATGGCACAGTGCTGGGAGAGAGCTCTCCCAGCACTCTAAAAAAACCACCTCCAAGAGGAGAATAGCTACCAGTGATGGGAGGCCAGTTCCCAGTGCTGGTGCACAGTCTACACTGGCACTTTACAGCTCTGAAACTTGCAGCTCTCAGAGCGGTGTTTTTTCACATCACTGAGTGAGAAAGTTGCAGCGCTGTAAAGTGCCAGTGTAGACAAGCCCTAATATGCTGGGTCCAACACACCTACAACACCACTACAATCTTATAAGGATAGACTAATTTAAGTTTGAACTAATAATGTGGTCAAATTGTATTGTAATGGACAAGACTAATGAGTTTTTTATGTCATTTAAAACCACGCCTATGAATTAGAAATAAAGGCTTTGAGAATTTCAGGCTTTTGTTCTGACTTTCCCCATTTGTCAGCATTTTTCTGGCTTCTGATGTTGCCACTTGTGACTGCTGGTTCTACCAGTTCACTTTTCCTGGCTCCAAGGTACTTCTTGCACTTGTCTCCTTAGCCACATTTGACTCCTTTCCTCAGCTGGCAAGTTTCAATCAGAGCTTAGAGGCAGATGTGATGCCCTTAGCTCTTTCAAACAAACCCATACGTGTCACTCATATCACATTGCTGAAAAATGCAGTGACAGCAGGTTGGTATCAATGATGCAACATCCACATGTTGAACAATACACACTGGAAAATAGAAAGCAACAGTCATATGTTTATAGTGGCATTTCAGATACTTGAACCCCAAAGACCAGCAGCTGTGGAAAGTTAAGAAGGGACTAGAACAAGGTTGAGCCAAATCTTTCCGTGTATCAAATCCTGCCTTCATGGAGTTGTAGGAATGTAATGGAGGATTTGGCACCACGAAGTAATAAGTGCTTGCAAATCCCACTGAAATCAATGGTAGCTGCTGGCACAGGCGCCATTACCTCTGTGTCCCAGAGGTGCTCAACCCCCTGCTCCACCCCAGGCCCTGCTCCTACCTGCCCACTTCCTGCCCCCAAATCCCCACCCGCCTCTCCTCTTCCTGCCCTTGCTCCGCCCCAGACCACATCCCCACATCACTCCTTCTCCCAAGCCCACACACCTGCCTCGCCTCTTCCCACCTCCGTCCTCCTCTTCCCATGCAGTTCCGCCCCCTCCCCAAAGTGTGCCCCGTCCCACTCCTTCCCCTCCCCCTAGCACATGCTGCAGAACAGCTGATCATAGTGGATGGGAGGTGCTGGGAGGGAGGGCAGGTGTTGGCTGCCAGTGGGTGCTAAGCACCCACTAATTTTTTTCCATGGGTGCTCCAGCCCTGGAGCACCCACAGAGTCAGCACCTATGGCTGCAGGTAGCCAGCACCTTTGAAATGCACCTAGGCTTATTTAGGAGCCTAGTTTTAGGCATCTAGGTTTGAAAATTTTGGCTATGGTTATTACTCAAGGTGGGGCATAAGCCCAAAAATGCAAGAATAGAGTAAGAGCTGAACTTATGTTTGTGAGGAATTCAAACCTAGGTTTTCATTTCAGGCCCATCTCTAGCTCTTAAGCAGATTGACTTAGTACAGTCAATCATTTTAATTTGAAGATATGTGAGTATCCAATTACATTAAAAGCAACATATCGATTAATAAAGTGAAGTAATTAGTTGGATGAGGAAATGACATTAAAATTAGTGCAAATGTTTTGAGCCAACAAGCAAAGTACTAAAATCTGGATGCTCAATGCCTGGGGGAGTTAAATGTACAGAGCAAAATGACAAGTAGATCTTCTTAATAAAAACTCATCTCAGCACTTTTGAACAAATCAAAAGCACATCTGCTTCTCCACCAGAGTGGGGTTAAGGGGATTCTGTTTCTTAGAAGGGCCATACATGATCATGAAAAACATACGGGGAATAAATGATTTCATGACTAAAGCACTGGGAGTCAGCAAATCTGAGTTCTGCTTCTGGTTCAGTCTTCTTATGTGACTGGCAGTTTCCTTATAGGCAAAATGAGAATAATACCACTTACATCCCTCACAGTGGAGTTGTGAGGCTTAATTAAATGTCTATAAATGGCTTTGATAGTCTCAGATGGAAAGTGCTACAGAACTGCAATTATTAGTATAACTATCACACATCTTGATATTCCTTTGCACTATTATTAGTATTATTTATAGAGCATGATAGACACACAATTTTACATACAATAAAGGAGACAGAAACCTACTTTGATGATTTTCAATCTAATTGAGACATACAGTAATAAATCAACAGCTAACAAAAAAAAGATGGGTGAGTGTGATGCTTCTCAGGGATCCATGGCTGTGCATCATCTTATTGCCACCAGCCTCAAGTGTCAGGGAGTCTTGCTCGTGACAGCTGAGTGTTAGCTCCTGTGATGAGGTTTACTCACCACTCTGATGCCTCCTGACAGCTGTCATGGGAATTAGCTTTACTTACCACGGCGTCCTCTTCTGGTGGTGCCTTGCCACCATCACTTTTGTTCCAGGACCCACACCACTCCCTGGACTGTGGCATTCTCTTCAGTGACAGTGCCATCCAGCTGTGCCACACTCTCCGTTCCCCGCCTTCTCCTGAGGGGGCAGTGCCTTTTGATACGGCCCTTTTCATGGCACTGGAAGCAAACCCTTTCCCCCTTCTTGGCCATGGGTTTCTCATTGTCCTTTCCTTACTCAGTTTCTTCCCCTGGGCTAGCCTTAACTCTACAACTGATGTAAGGGCACTCCCTCTGCCAATGTTCCTGTTGCCCATAGGCCCAACACGCTCGTCCCCTCCCTGTTCTCCTCATGGGGGGGACTCCCTTGGGCTCTTTTTTCTTTCTGTTTTCAGAATGAGGCTTCTGTTCCCCATTCCGGTAGGGCCATGCTCCCTTCCAATGTCCCTGTTGCCAGCAGACATAACATTCACCCATCCCAACCACCGGCCTCCTGGCCCTGGCTTCCCCTCTCACTTTCTACGGACCCAGTCCCGCAGCAGCTCAAGTATATAGAGCTGCTGCTCAGCTAGCAGAGACATACACTTCTGCAAGCACTCCTGTGCCTTCCTCTGTCTCTGTTGAGCCCTGAGTACCTGCAGAAGCAGGACCTGGAGCTGTCCTTGCTGCTTGTCAGCCCCTTTTTGCAGAGGCACTGACTTCGGCGTCTTGTCAAGGAGGGTATATAAGCCCTCAGCAAAACATGCTTTCCTGCATATTGCGGCTCCAATGTCTCTCCACCTCCACAGTCTCTCAGATAGTCTCTGCAATCTTTGTGACTGGCAATCGTCCCCACCATCCTCTATCTTCCCCCTATGTCAAGGGTGACTGTGTGCCCACATTCTCCACCATATGTTATGGGGTTCACTCACTACTGTCTAAGGGTATGCCCACACTTTGAGCTGGGGGTGTGATTCCCAAATCACCAAGAGCTAGTGGTTAGAGGTAGGATTCACAAAGGTATTCAGCATCTAATTCTCACTGATTTTGGTGATGAGTTACCTTTGTGTGAATTAGGCGATGAATTATCTTTGTGACTGCCACCCTAAGCAATGCTTGGAGGTCTTTCACCTAGCTACTCACCTGGTCCAAGTTTGTAAGATCTGATACTATCACAGAAGGTTTCAGAGTAGCAGCCATGTTAGTCTGTATCCGCAAAAAGAACAAGAGTTCTTGTGGCACCTGAGAGACTAACAAATTTATTTGAGTGTAAGCTTTCATGGGCTACAGCCCACTTCAACAGATGCATAGAATGGAACATACAGTAAGAAGATACATATACATACAGAGAACATGAAAAAGTGGAAGTAGCCATACCAACTGTAAGAGGCTAATTAATTAAGGTGAGCTATTATCAGCAGGAGAAAAAAAGCTCATCTTAATTAGCCCGTTCTCCTGTTCTTATCACAGAAGGAACTGTCACATTTTTGAAGAAACAGGAGAAAAAATTAATAGAGGGAGAAATAAAGAAGATATTGTAAATGAGTACAAATATAAATTAGCTTATCTGTTACTGATATTATAAGCATATATGTATTTAACAGATACATTTTAAACAAACTCTGCTGTGTACGAATTGATTCATATCTGTAGCATTTATTGCAAACTGATCATTTAGATTGATTTTAAAAGGATGGTTTCCAGTGTAGCCTCTTTTGAAATAATAAATTGTTAACAATCTAACAGTCAAGCATTCTGAAAAGAAGTCTTCAGTACCCTTTAGCTATATTGGTGCAAAAGTGAATGCAAAGCAAAGACACAAGGAAGGGGGCAGGGAATACTTCCTGGTGCAGAAAGCATCCCTGGTAGACTAGTCAGCCAGCATATCACCACTCTGCAAAAGCCCTGGAGGATGGGGAGGAACATTCTGAGACATGTCAGAGTGTGCTCCACAGCAGTGTTTTTCAAAGTTCAGATTGCAAGCCAGTACCGGGTTGTGGCATGTAAGGCATTGGATCGCCTTGCTCAGCACCCAGGGACCCTGGAGGCTCTGGTCAGCACTGCCGACCAGGATGTTATAAGTCCCGTTGGCAGTGCTGCCCGGCTAAGGCAGGCTACTGCCTACCTGTTCCGACACTGTGCTGCTCCCCTGAAGTGGCCAGCAGTGGGTCCGGCTTCGAGGCAGGGGCCAAGGGGCTCTGCGCGCTGCCCCTACCCCGACCACTGGTTCCACAATCCCAATGGGAGCTGGGGGGAGGGCGCCTGAGGGTGAGAGCTGCATTCCTTCCCTTAGGAGTCGGACCTTCTGCTGGCCACTTTGGGCATGCAGCACAGTCTGCAGTGCCAGGACAGGTGGGAAGCCTATCTCTGCACCCTGGCTGCACCGCTGACCAGGTAAGTCCACACCACAATCCCCTGCCCCAGCCCTGAGCCCCCACAAACCTGGAACCCCTTCCTGCACTCCAATCCCCTTACCCCCAGTCCCACCCCTGAGCTTGCACCCCCAGACCAGAGCCCCGACCCTGTCCTGCACCTCAACTGCCTACCCCAGCCTTGTGCCCCCCCAAACCTGGAACCCCTCCTGCACCCCAAACTCCTCATCCCCAACCCCACCCCAGAGCCCCCTCCCACACCCTAAATCCCTCATCTCCAGTTCCGTTTGGTCGCAGGCATCAACAATTTTCTTCAGCTGGGTCCCCCAAAAAAAAGTTTGAAAACCACTGCTCTACAGGGGATGTGAACATATGGGCAGGGTAGACCTGCACCCTGCTGCTGCAAAGCCTATATGGACTTTCCATTCCGGAAAGCCTTGAATAAGTCGAATTTTGCATAAGTCGGGAATGTATCTCCGACAATTATGAAAAAACAAAGCAAAAAACAAACACTTACGGAACTTTTTCCGTAAGTCCAGATTTCTGTAAGTCAGGTTTGCGTAACCCAGGGAGCATCTGTATTTAGTTACATTGTTCATTTATGCCCAAGCATTTGGCTTTTTAAAATGTTCACTCCATTGTAATTTGTATTAATTTTATATGCACAGTCTGCTTAGTGGCTGGTTTATATAGCTGGTAATTACTAGAACTTCCCAGCAGCTGAATTGTCATACTGCACTATAGTTTTGATGAGATTGTTAATTGTCCACATTTAGTTGCCTCCAAAATAAACCCATCTGGAGTGGATGACACTCAGCATCAATGATAGACTTGTTATAAAGGAAACGCAAGAATAACCAGCAAAAAATGCAAGAAAGGTCCAGAAATGTATAGGAAAATATGTAGCACAGAAAGGGAGTAGCGCTGATAAAAATATTGAAGTAATTTACATACAAGCAAGAATGAGGAAAAATTGTACCGTTTAACTTAACTTCTTCCATCAAACTGGTTAATCAGAATGCAACATGCAATTTTAAAGCACCATTAACAATACACCATAGTGCTATTCTTTTCTATTCCATGCTGCCATCTTGTGTCTGCAAATATATACTGCACTTATAATGGCTAGAGTACTAATTGGGTCGTTTGATGCAGTTGCTACGCAAATGGAGTGGCTGTTACATTGAAATGATATTCCCTTTGTGCACAGCCCATTATGCGTGACTGCTACCTACTAAATACATGACAGGAAAAGAATAGAAGCAAATGTCGCCAGGGCATATTTCTGATATCATCACCAATGAGGCTGACATAGGCATAGTCAATCAACTGGATGGAATATACTTGTTGAAAGAACAATGAGGGAGTACTTGTGGACCTTAGAGACTACCAATGTGATATATGCCATCATGTGCCAGCAATGCCCCTCTGCCATGTACACTGGCCAAACCGGACAGTCTCTACACAAAAGAATAAATGGACACAAATCTGACATTAGGAATTATAACATTAAAAAACCAGTAGCAGGACATTTCAATCTCCCTGGACACTCAACAACAGACTTAAAAGTGGCAATTCTTCAGCAAAAAAACCCTTCAAAAACAGACTCCAATGAGAAACTGCAGAACTGGAATTAATTTGCAAACTAGATACCATCAGATTAGGCCTAAATAAAGACTGGGAGTGGTTGGATCATTACAAAACAAACCTAATTTCCTCAATACTAATTTCCCTCTACTGTTACTCATACCTTCTTGTCAACTATCTGAAATGGGCCACTCATTACCACTATAAAAGTTATTTTTCCTCACTTGGTATCCTGCTGTTAACTGAATTGTCTCGTTAGACTGATCTCACACTTGGTAAGCCAACTCCCATCCTTCCATGTATTTATACCTAATCCTGTATTTTCCACTCCATGCATCTGATGAAGTGGGTTCTAGCCTACGAAAGTTTATGCCCAAATAAATTTGTTAGTCTCTAAGGTGCCACAAGGACTCCTCATTGTTTTTACTGATACAGACTGACAAGGCTATCACTCTGAAACTTGCTGAAAACTTCATGAAATAATGCACACAGTAAGAAATCATTGTTCAGACAGTTTCTGAAAAGCAGGCTTCTGCAGTGATTCATTAAATGAACTGAGAAAACACAGAACCACCAACAGCAAGGGCCGGCTCTAGGATTTTTGCTGCCACAGGCAAAAAAATTTTTTGGCAGCCCCCTCTTTTTTTCGTGCCCCCCCTGCCCCTGGCCTTTCCCCAACTCCAACCCTTCTGAACCCCTTCACCAAATCCCCAGTCCCGCCTCCTCCCCTGGGCCTGCCGCATTCCCCCCCATTGCTTTCTGGGGGCCCCCTGCGATCTCCCACCCTAGCTCACCTCTGCTCCGCCTGCTCCCCTGAATGCTCCACTGCTCCGTTTCTCCCTCTCTCTCGCCTGAGAGGGAGGGGAGAGAAGCGGAGCAGCAGCACACCTGGGAGAGCAGGCGGAGCAGAGGTGAGCTAGGGTGGTGGCGCACAGGAAGTAATGGGGAGGTAGAAGAATCACTCCCTGCTCCAGCTCACCTCCGCTCTACCACTACCACCTCCCCCGAGCGCCCCACCGCTCAGCTTCTCCTCTCTCCCTCCCAGGCTAGCTGTGCACGAAACAGCTGTTTCGTGCACAGCAAGCCTGGGAGGGAGAGGGGAGAAGCGGAGCGGCGGCAGCGCACTCAGGGAAGCAGGAGGAGGCGGAGCAGAGGCGAGTTGGGGTGGCAAGGGCACTTTTTCCCCATGCCCCGGAGTCGACACTTATGATGGAAACAGTCTCTGATGTGCCTATGCAACCACAAAGGCTTGACATGTAATAGAGGGTCTGCCTGTAGGCTGCCTCCACCCCTTAGTTGGTGGAATTTTATCCTGGATGTTACAAGCCACCTGGAGAACGGCTTGTTGCGTCCTTGAGACATGTCCAAAAAGCATAAGGCACCGCCTGTGGACAATGGCCCCAGTAGTCTGTAGATCTGAGCGACCAAAAACCATCTGCATTACAGATGAAGTCATTCACTTTATGCCCAATATAACATTGGCATTTTGTGTGGAAAGCCTTCAGCTTTGTCCAATCTGCGTGATATAGTGTCCATGTTTCGGAGCCCTACAACAGTATAGGAAGGATTCAGCTTGAATAAATCCTGAACTTGGTTGTCATACTAAGATGATGTTGATTCCATATCCATTGTAAACGGCCCATGGCAGATGCTGCGATACCAATCATACGGAGAACCTCCGTGTGAGAACTGGAGGAGCTGGTAAGTATAGAACCCAGATAGCAAAAGGATTCAACAGTTCCATTGTTTAAAGAGATTGGCGTCACAGGTGGACTTGGTTCTAGATTTTGCAGTTTTGTCTTTGACCATGAAATATGGAGACCAATCTTAGCTGACTCCTCCTCCATATGCTGGAGTGCCTCACAAAACCTGTCGGGACTCTGTACTAACAGAACAATATCATCAGCATAGTCATGGTCTGTGAGCGAGAGCTCACGGATTTCAATGACTATGGACCTGATGGACAAGTGGGCAATGAAAGCTGGCATTACTGGCTAATCAGAGGGAGTCAAAATTTAGCTGTGTGAATGGATAGGAAAGGCCATATCTTAGAGACATTATGAAGAAACAATAGGCAAGATAAGCATAGCCTGGATGTGACGCCTAAGAGAGAAGGCTGAGTTAAAGATGATGCCTGAAGGCCTAGCTTGACATGAGTAATTAAATATGTGGGAAGCCTCATTTCTTGGACGACAGGATTAGGGAGATAACTAGATTAGCAGGCTGAAAATGGAATGTTTGTGCTAAAACAAGTAAACAGGTCAGTAAGACAAAAGACAATATGTTTGAGCTAGCTAAGATAAGAGGAGGAACACTGCGGGAACCATTTGCTAAGAAGATGATAACAATCAATAAGCGAAGTTGGCGGCATAAAGGTGAGGTAAAGAATGAAGCTGAACATGGACAGTTTATGCTGTACAGGGATTGATTCTTGAAAAATCCCCAAACCAGTCCCAAAACATGTGATGCAATGTATAGCTAATGTAATGAGATATGTAAATGTATATAGAGGAAGGAGGTTTCTGAGTAAGGGTACGTCTACACTACCTGCCGGATCGGTGGATAGCGATTGATCTACTGGGGATCGATTTATCGCGTCTAGTGTAGATGCGATAAATTGATCCCCGATCACTCTGCCTGTACTTCACTATGGCGAGAGGCGGAAGCGGACTCGACGGAGGAGTGGCGGTAAGTCGACCTAAGATACACAACTTCAGCTACAAGAATAGCATAGCTGAAGTTGATGTATCTTAGGTCGACCTCCAACAGGTCTAACTTTGAATGTGTGGTATGCCCTGTACCCATCCCATTATGCTTGAGCCTGGTCAACTCAAGTGTAGTTTGATTTCATGCCAATAAAGAAACCTCAGTGACAAGTTCTGAGTTGAGCTGAGTTCTTGGGAACTGAGTGTAGAGGCTACTTAGTGGATAGGGTCTCAGGGGCTACCCCAAAAACACCCCAGTTACAGACCTGGGCACCAGGCACCATGACGGTGCTGCCCAGAGTGACTAAGAAAGAAGGCTGGGGGAGGACTTGGAGGAAACATTAAGAGCTCTGTTTTAGCCATGTTGAGCTTGAGTTGATGGCTAGACACCCAAAAGCCGATGACAGAGATAGGTTAAGATTTTAGTTTGGACAGAAGGAGATCGGTCTGGAGTAGACCTGTAGATCTGTGAGTCAACAGCACAGAGAGGGTAGTTTAATTGGTGTTTGCAGATGAAATTACCCAGAGAAAAGGTGTAGAGTGAGAAGACAAAGGGTGAAGAATAAAACAATCTGAAACCCCCACAAGATTCTGGGGGGAATGAGGAGGATCCTCCAGTGGACAGAGTCATGGAAACCACAGGAGAAGATTTCAAGAGGAAGAGCATTGTCTGGAATAGCTCCCTGGGTGGACACTTTATTCTGAAATAAAAGTGACTTTATTCCAGAATAATTATTCTGCTTCCAAAGTGGAGTAATTTGCAGATTAAGAGAACTCCAAAGTTCCTGAAGGTTTGAGTTTTTTCCCTGTCCAACTATGTGTCAGCCTATTGGGGGTCTGGTATGTTCAAAGGATGGCTCTAATTTTGTCTAAATCAACTCTAACACTGATCAGATCTGGCTGATTCTCATTTGCTCAGGAAATTGCACCTGTAGCATGAGGAAGGAAAGGACGGTTCAGTACAGTTTAATGTGTTTAACCGTATTTTGAAGATTTGTGTAGCCAGGCTTGAAAAGCAAATTCCAGTTACAACAAACCCATTATGTGATTAAGTTGCTATTAGGAAGTAACATTTTCTGTTCTAAAATATTGTGCACACACAGTATTACACAACCAGTGATTGTATCTGTGAGTTAGGTAACACTACTTAGCAATTAGGGAGAGCTATTTGTTTCAGTGTTAACTCCTTTTCTGTATTTTTCTGAGGAAGAGCCTGGGCAGTAGGAAAGCTTGTGTTTGTGTGTCTCTATCCAAAGGAGAAGAGTTTTTCCTTTGAATTCTTTGTCCCATGCCCTAGTTCATAGCTGCCAATGTTTGTGGAGATCCATGTGTGGCACGTTATGCAAATTATTTGCAGATATGAGAACAACTGAATTAGATAATGTGTATACTTGTTCATTTGCTTAAGACCATATACTTTAGCTTAAAGTCAGTGTATCATTTCTCAGTCAGTAGCAGTGGTAAGACATGGAGCTGCATAAAACACAGCAGCTATGGCAGGTGGGTGGGGTGGTGGGCACTGAAGGGTGTCTGGGGAGCAGTTTGTTGTTGAGTAGTGATTATCTGAGAGGTGGGAGAAGCTGAGGGTATTGGGAGAAAGCTAGGTTTATGGGGGTGTTTAAGTGAAAGCTGGGAACTGGGGTCCGGAGGATAGCTATGGAATCTGGGTTTATGGGGGTGGATGGGGTGATGGGGCTGCTCAGTGGCTGGGGGATAGAAATGTGGCGAAAAAAGCTGGGTATATCTAGTTCATAGAATTATCCAGGGAACAGGTAGGTGGCTGAGAGGTAGCTAGGGATAACTAGATTTGGGTATACTCAAGGGGATAGCTACATGGATTTGGGGAGAAGCCAGGGACAGCTGGGTTTGTGGGCTGGAAGATGAGTACTGCTGGATTAGCTGGTGGGGAGGGACTTTGTGGAAGTTGTGTGGAAGCTGGAAGCTATACGAGATGTGTGACATTCACCAGGGATGTTAATTATTTCTCCAGGCAGCACAGTGTCAAAGTTAGACTCAGGACTCACAGTTTGTCAGACCACTCTATTTTATTAGCACAGTGCTCTGCTAATAACATCCAGATAATGTGAGCACCATGCAAAAAACAAACTATCTTATTTATACAGATAAAAGGGCGAGAACGTAACAAGATAACAAAGGAAGCAGAATCAGATAAGTTTACCTGGGCTAGATGTGCATCTATTATTTCCTTACAAACTATTACCGATCATCTGTTAATGTTTTGCCATTAGCGCCATTGTTTATGCCTAACGTTTCTTTTCCTGGCACCTGTATTTCAACATTTCTTATTTCTGCTTAAAGATACATACAACATTTCTTTAATCCATTCTTATTTTTACAATATAATTCATTCTACTTTCACAACAGAAAACAATCAAGCTGGTTCAGCTGCTCCCTGCGACTTCTAGAAGAGGAAATTGCAAGACAAACACAGGGCGGGATTAACCTTTTGTGGGCCTGGCACCTAACATATTTGTGTACCCTCATGGGGGCAATGGAGCATGGCTGGCCAGGGGAAATGGGACATGGCATGGCAGGGGTGGCCCTGCTCTGCCCAGCCTAGTGTGCTGGCACTGTTTACAGACCGGCAGATACTGGCTCAGTGCTGCCAGTGTGCCCCTTCCCCTTGGGGGTGGGCCCATGCTGCACCACACAGCCCCCCCGCCCAACACTCCCTGACTCTCTATGCCTAGTGTCTCCGGACCCGCTATGCCCACTGCCATCCCTCACAGACATCCCCACACACAAATGCACTGTTCTCTGCACACACACACCCCTTACCAGTAGCCACTCACAACCCCACCACAACTGCCAGAGACCCCACACAGTACCCCCACTCCCTAGCACCCAAACACACAGATCTCTCCCACCCCACCCCTACTCATCACTGCCCAGTGTCCTTCCCCACTGCCCCACCAACACAACTACATAGTGCCCAGGGGTGAAAGTAACTTACAGGACTTACTGGTACTGCCGGAGTCCTGAGGGAGGCGTGGCCTCACCCAGAAGGGGCATGGCATCATCTGGAAGGGGTGTGGCCTCACGATTTAAAGGCCTTGGGGCACCAGCTGTGACTGGGAGGCCCAGGGCCTTTAAATCAACCAGAGCCTCCCAGCTGCAGAGGTAGCTGGGAGGCCCCCAGAGCTCAGGGGCAAATTAAAGGTCCCGGAGCTCCGGCTGCTGCGGGGAACCCTGAGCTTTGCGGGGCTGGGGCAGGTATTTAAAGGGCCAAGAGCTCCTGCCGCTGAGGGGAGCTCCAAGCCCTTTAAATCCTGGCCTCAGCCCGGCCACTGGAGCCACAGCCGGGAGCAGGATAGCTGAAGCTCAAGAGCACAGAGTGGCCCCGTCCCCCGGGGCTCCACCCAGCCCTGCCCACCTGGCACTGGGGCCCACAGTGGAAGAGGCGAATTCCCTAGCCTGCCATTTCTGCAGAACAGCAGGGAAAGGCCCACAGTTACCGTCCTGGAGAGGTAGCACCTCAGGACTCCTCTCTGCCAGTGATGGGGGCAGAGAGGATCACTCAGGCCGGCCGAGAGGAGTGAGCAGTGGGTGGAGGGAGGAAGTGGGCAGCGGGGGGAGCCAGCGAGCAGGGACAGGGTGGAGAGAAGCCCTGGACTGGCTGGCCAGCTGAGAGGAGCGAGCAGTGCAGGGGAAGGGCTGAGGGGGGAGAAGAACCAGCGGCTCAGGGCATAGCACAAGGGGAGCGGGCCAGGCCACTGGCACCATTGTGAACCTGGTAATGGACAAACACACAATGACTGGCTTACTGATAGGTCTCAAAATGTAATTGTAAAACAGGGAATCATCACCACGCAGGTGTTTTTTTAGTGATTTCCCACAGGTATCGGTTCTTCACCATATACTATTAATAGTTTTATCAATAACTTAGAAGAAAACAAAATCACTACTGATAAAGTTTGTAGATGACACAATGTTGGAGAAGTGTTAAATAAGAAAGAGGATTGATCACTGATACAGAGCAATCTGGATTGGTCGGTAAACTGAATGCAAGTAAACAGTATATGTTCCAATGTGGCCAAATGCAAAGTAATACATGTAGGAACAAAAAATGTAGGCAGGCTTGGAAGGATTAGATTTTTTAAATCAGTAAATGGCTATTTCACAGTACACATACAAAACCAACAAAAAATATTTCAATTGAAAATGTCACAATTTACCAATAGGAAAAGAAAGAAAATCGCTTTTTGATATTTTGATTTAAAGATTATTTACTTTGTGTATTTTGACATGTGAGGTTGACAATATGTATTTTAACTCTTTAAATCTCAACATCTACTGTCATTAAAAAAAAGTCTGCCCCCATAATTTCCCATAACTGTGAAAATGTAAATTGATAAAAAGTAAAAAATGTTTAAATTCATAATTTTGCACAACTATGAAAAATCAATAAAAGCTAATTTTTTTTTAAAATAAATAATGTTATGCATTGAAATTATCTATATACAAAAATTGAATTCTGCCAAGCCTAAATGTAGGCCATGCTTACAGGTTGGATGATTCTATCCTGGGAAATAACAGCTCTGAAAAAACACTCAGGATTCAGAGTGGAAAATCAGCTGAATGTGGGCTCCCAGTGCAGTGCTGTAGCTAAAAGCGTTCAAGGAATCACTGGGATTACAGTGTGCAATTCTTCAAGGATGTTGATAAATTGGAGAGGGATTTGAGAAGAGCCACAAGAATGAGTTAAGAACTAGAAAACATGCATTATTGTGAAAGACTCCACGAGATCAATATGTTTAGTTTAGCACAGAGAAAGTTAAAGGGTAACTTGATCACAGTCTGTAAGTACCTAAGTGGGAACAGAAATTTGACAATAGAAGGCTCTTCACAGCTAACAAAGCCACAACAAGATCCAATGGCTGGAAGTTGAAGTTAGACAAGTTCAGACTAGAAATGAGATGCAAATTTTTAACAGTGCGGGTAATTAACCATTGGAACAACTTAGCAAGGGCTGTGTTGGATTGTCCATGACAGGATATTTTAAAATCAAGATATTCTGTACACCAACCACAGCTACTGGACTTGAAGCAGAAATTTGTCTATGTAAGTCTTATGACCTGTGTTATGCAGGAGGTCAGACTAGATGATTACAGTAGTCTGTTCTGGCCTTAAAAATCTATAAATGACCTCCATCTGGAACAAGATTAACACAACTCTTGGCTGGGCAGGAGATTGTAGGCCAGCTCCTCTAGCTTGTGCAGTCCTCTGTGCCATGCCTCTAGTACAAAGAGCATGGAATTTGCCCTTGATTTCCCTTCTGGGGATAACCCCCAGTGGGCATACATGATATTTCCTGTAGCCCATGACTCAGGGGATTGAGGGGGCAGGAAGAAAGAGTGGCTGGAATGGAACATGCTGCAGCTATGCTCAGCTGATAGACAGTCTCTTGGGGGCCAGTGCAAGTTAGAGCAGTTTCCAGCCTACTCTAACCCATGCCATGGATAGGGTTAAGGCAGAGAATCAGGGATCCATTTACCTTTCCTAAGAATCTGAGAGCAGTCAAGAATCTGTCCCTCTATGTGTCTTTTTCCATAAAACGTTGCCTTTTGTAGCCTTAGTTATGGGCTACTTTCACCAATTACCCACCCCAAGGTGAGGGTTTACATCTACTTTAATTTGTGAGTGTTCAGCCTTAAGACTGACTACAATAGAGAGGTTATCCATAGAAGAGGGACCCCATGGTGCACAACAGGGACAACACTATGCTCTTTTTACAATAATTACTTTAGCCAAACAATATACACATTGCAATCTGGTAAAGGACAGCGATCCCAATATAGAACACACAACATTTGCATTGCTCACACAAAGCCTTGCAGAAAAACCCAAAGTTTTAGTCCTCATCATCCTCACCACCACCAGTGGTTGTTACCCTGCTGTGTTTCCCTCCACAACACCAATTGTACACATACACCAGGATACAGCTTTTATCAGATGTTATGCTGGTGGCCACTCGGGCTAATACACGCTTTTCCTTATTTGAGCTTCCACACCTCACTACTTTTGGGGTATCCCATTTTCCATAGGGTGAATTTGTTAGTTCCATTGGTATTTATTAATATTTACATCACTTTATAACCATAGTAACAGGAAGTTACCTTATGTTACTAATGATCATCTTGTGATGTGTCCACTGATCTCTCCCAGACACCATCCAAACTCAGCAGTTAGTTTCAAAACATCAGTATATCATAAACATAGACACAAGTTCAGCAAGTTTATTATTAACTTATTTATGCTAATTTAATATCGCTAACTTATCCTAACTCCTAAGGCCCAATATGGTAAAGCTAAATATTTTACAAGTCTGAGGCCTGTAAGCCTCGAATTACAACATGAATTACTACTTATATTTCACCTCTAAATATACTTGATATCGCATCCTTGGTTACACTTTGGAAAAAAAACAACACTCCTAGCTGAATTTTAACAGCAGTGCTGTGTAGCTAGTTCAGCCACCAGATGGGGCTCCACTAACTGGTTAAACCAGCTGTTGTATCAGTCAAGCAGGGCTGGTCTACACTACAGGGTAAAATCGATTTTCGATACGCAATTTCAGCTACGTGAATAACGTAGCTGAAGTCGAATATCTAAAATCGATTTACTCACCCGTCCTCACCGCGCGGGATCGATGTCCGCGGCTCGCCATGTCGATTCCAGAACTCCGTTGGGGTTGGTGGAGTTCCGGAATCGATATAAGCGCGCTCAGGGATCGATATATCCCGTCTAGATTAGACACGATATATTGATCCCCGAGCAATCGATTTGAACACGCCGATACTGCGCGTAGTCTAGATGTGGCCTCTGATGGCAGATACAAGAGTATGCTACTTTGCTAAGGTGTTTGGATGCCACAGTGCTGCAAATGGTAGGATTTTCTGACATCCTATACTACAATTTGTTGTTAGTCCTAACTGACTTGAACAGAGAAGGCCAAGTTTATACCACATTTAAAAGACCACAAGTAAGATTTTATTTGTAGCTAAATATCCTTAAATTGAAAAGGGGGATATGCTGGCAAGAGATCTAGGAACTGGATTGGAAATAAAGAGAACTATCTTGTTGGGCCAAATAGCCTTTTCTGTTCCTGCAGTTCCTTGTTCTTTTGATATTACTAATTATTATAATCTGTAACAACTATCCATTTGCTTCTTTCCCCTAAATTTCCTGAAAGATTCTCTTTTGCAATACTGCCTAGTCCTTCACCTAATGAAAGTTTCTGCTCCAATCTTTGCATCCCTCTCAAGTTCTAAACATTCTTTAGTATGAAGTCCTCAGTGGAAAAAGGTAAATAGCAGGGTCCCCCAAGGATCTATACTGGGACCAGTGCTGTTCAACATATTCATAAATGATCTGGAAAAGGAAGTCAATAGTGGGATGGCAACATTAGCAGATTATATAAAATTACTCAAGACAGTTAAATACAAAACAGACTGCAAAGACTTACAAAGGGATCTCACAAAACTGGGTAACTGGGCAACAAAATGGCAGACAAAATTCAGTGTTGATAAATGCAATGTAATCCACATTGGAAAACATAATCCCAACTATATCTACAAAATGTTGGGATCTAAATTAGTTGTTACCACTCAAGAAAGAGATCTTGGAATCATCGTGGATAGTTCTCTGAAAACATCTGCACAATGTGCACCGGCAGTTACAAAAAAAAAAACAACAACAAAACTAACAATGTTAAGAACATTAGGAAAACGATGGATAACACACAAAATATAATGCCACTACATAAATCTTTGATACACCCACACCATGAATACTATGTGCTGTTCTGGTTGCCCCATCTTCAAAAAGATATATTAGAATTGAAAAAGGTAGGGAGAAGGGCAACAAAAATGATTAGGGTTATTCAACAGTTTCCATATGAGGAGAGATTAAAGAGACTGAGATTGCTCAGCTTGGAAAAGAGACGACTGAGAGGAGATATGATAGCGGTATATAAAATCATGAATGGTGTGGAGAAAGTGAATAAGGAAGTATTATGAACCCATTCACACAACATACGAACCCAAGGTCACCCACTGAAATTAATAGGGAGCAGGTTAAAAGTAACATGAGGAAGTACTTCTTCACACAACACAGTGTCAACTTGTGGAACGTGGTGCCAGTGTGTGCTATGAAGCCAAAACTATAATAGGGTTCAAAAAAGAATGTGATAAGTTCATGGAGGATAGGTCCATCAATGGTTATTAGCCAATGTGGTCAGGGAAGCTACCCCATGTTCTGGGGGTCCCTAAACCTCTGATTGCTA
The DNA here is from genome assembly GCF_003597395.2 of Chelonoidis abingdonii. Lineage (NCBI taxonomy): Eukaryota > Metazoa > Chordata > Testudines > Testudinidae > Chelonoidis > Chelonoidis abingdonii. The sequence goes on along the minus strand of NC_133773.1, from coordinate 115,303,585 downwards.
GAAGCTGGGACTGGACCACAGGGGATGGATCATTTGATAAATGGCCCAGTTCTGTTCACTCTCTCTGAAATATCTGGCACTGGCCACTGTCAGAAGACAGGATACCTGGCTAGATGGGCCATTGTTTTGACTCAATATGGCCATTCTTATGTTCTAAAACTTTTCAGTTACAGCCCTACCTCTTTCAGCCTCTTAAATGTATCTGGATTTGACCAGGTATGTGTAATATCTCTTAAAGAATATTTGCTGTTTGTGCATCCATACACAAAGCATTTGATAAGTAATATCACAATTATGTTGTGTAGTCACACAATACCTGCTGGCACAAGATTAATTTGGTACTATATTTCTGAGAGTAACAAAACTTCTCGTTAAGTACCAGAGTAAATAAATATTCTTGTATAACTACTAAGGAGCTGGACAAGCTCCCACCCAACCTCTTGATGATCTGATTAACATATCCCATAGTAAAGATGCTGAAAGTGTTTGGTATCAAGCTTCATTTAAACAGAGACAATTAAAACCTGCTTCTAGGGACAACATTTTCAAATTAATTGCTGTTTCAGAGGTGCTGAGCACTTACAACTAACATTGACTTCAATGAGAGCTAAGACACTCAGCACATTTTAAAACCAGGCTACTTATTTTCTGCACAATGCCAAAATGCCACAGAGCCAGAGCTTCAGACATAATTTACATCCTTCCTTTTCATCAATTTTCATTCACGTAAGATTTTTATGGTACTTTAAATCTATATTAACTTTATTATTATGTATTTATTTATAAAAACCTTCTAACATAAAGGTATATCAGTGCTATAAAAACAAACTAGTTACAAAAGCAACATGACATCATCAAATAAATTACCCAACCATCAACATAAAAAAATCTCAAACTTAGGGCCTAGTTCTGATCCCACTGAATCCAAAGAAAGCAGGTTTGGACCAGTATACAACTAACATGCACCAATCCAAACCCCAGCCCAACCAAAAAACGAAATGCAAACATTTCACCTGGAAATAGAACATAGACTGTGGTATGCAGGATACAGAACCTTCTGATATAAAAGATCCTTCATGGAGAGAACCCTGGTGTTTCATATATCATGTGCTGAATAATAAAATGAGCGGACTCCATAGTTCTGTAACTAACTGGCTCTTTTTAAAAATAATTATTTACAAAGATGCTGCAAAAGCAGCTAGCATTCCAGCCATGTGTACACAGACTGCCTTCGTAGTGCCACCTCCAAACTCTTCCCTCCTGCAACTTGCACTTTCTCCTCCCAGTTCCATGAAGGTTGCTACACCCTATATCCCAGCCTCCTGAAGTTACAAAAATAGGGCAGATCAGCAGATTCTTCTTATCTGAGGTGGAAAGGGGAGGTAGAACAGTTGGTGATTGCACAAATACTTTGGATCAATGTTATTTAAGGCTTTATATATGAAAGTAAAACACAAACATACTGTAGATGGTAGGCATCAGTAAAGTTCAGTAAGAGTCATCGCCTCTCTCTTTATGTCACCAAGATATAAAACCTAATTTGTCAGCAGGATATTATTTTATATCTGTTAATTTAAATGGTTCATATTATAATAGATAATGACATTAGTACTGCACATTTCTACATGGTTAGGTGTATTTAGCTAAGGACACTCATTAGTTATTAGCTAGATGAAACCTGATAAGCTTGGCTTTGTTTAATTACTAATATTATTTATTCTGTGATAACTAACTAACCTCAATTAATATTATTGTTTGCCCTGTAATGGCCAGATATTCCATTACATTATGTAAATTATTTGCATAGTGATTATGATGTAATGTTATTGATAATTCTAATTATTTGACAGCTGGTAATGCTGTATAAATGCTCTCTCATTAATCACAGATCATACCTTCCCAGGAATCCTAATGAGGAAAGCAGTAATAGAATTTCATTAAATTATTGGTCACTGCTATACTCTTGTTTTACATTGCAGGCAAAGGTTTTCAGTATTTGTTGAGCCACTTGCTGATCACCACAATAGGAGTGTGTTTTTGTGTTTTTTTTAATATTGGACTGTAATAAATCAGCCTGGAGTTTGGTAATATGCCAATATGTAGCTGCGAAAATTTAAATCTACTAGTTATTTTCCCACAATATATTTGAAACTTGAGGTTAAACGTTATCGTCTTGCAGAAGGGTAAAACACATACTTCAAACTCCATAAGTTAGCACTTTCACAGTTAGATGCACCGTAATAAATGTCTGTCTCAAATCTGGACTTAGAGTTCAACATCTGAGTGTTTACTGTGAACCTTCCCCAAGCTTATACCCAGCTTGGATCTATCTCGCTGCCACCAGACAGGATCGTAGCGCCTGCCTCTCTCTGGTCCCCCAGACTTTCTTCCTTGAGAAACCCCCAGACCCAGACCCCTGGTGGTCTCCCTAATCTCATCCCCCAGCTTCCCCCGCTTTCCTGTGGTTAGCCGGTGCGATGTTATCTTCACTCCTTGAATACAACCGGAGAGGCAATCTAGCTCCCCGAGGCTAGTGCATTCAACCTAGCAGCTCACACAAGAGAATTCCCCCTCCCTTTGTTCCTGTGCCCTTTTCCCGCCCATGGGACAATAGGAAGGTTGACGACACCGAGTTGGCTTTTCCCTCCCCCTCTAGCCTGTCACGATATAACAGAGCTTCTGGGCACAGAGATTCCTCTCCCCTCTGCCTCACTAGGAAAAAGAACTCCCACAAGGAAGAATTATTAAAAAGAAACTTATGCTAAAAAGAAAGAACATACAAAACAATGTTACTGCATTAAGAGATCAATACAGGCTCTTGCTTAGAGAAAATATGAATACACAGTCTGATTTAAAAGATAGCCCAATTAAACCAATCCAACACAGTACACCACACACATGTAAATACAAATCAAAGCTCATCACAGCCGATTACTTTGTTTTCCTTTTGTACTCACAGATGTTTAGGAGAAGATTTGAAAGAAGATGGAGTTAGAAGAAAACTTGTTTCCTCACAGCCGAGGAAAACAAAAAGACCCAGAAAAAAGCCAAAAACCTCCAGAGGTTCCCATCCTTACTTTTGAAAATCCTGTTTCCTGATTGGTCCTCTGGTCAGGTGTTTGGTTCCCTTTGTAAACCCTTAACAGTAAAAGAAAATTAACCCTTACCTTACCTATCTACTTATGACATGCACACCTTCCCTCACAGAGGAAAAGTGTGGAAAGCACAGAAAAGACAGAACACACAGCTGGTAAAACCAGCATAGCCAGATCTTTAACTGAGGACAAGAAACTTCCCCTTTCCTCCTCACCAGGAGCATTCCAGCTGAGAAAAGGCAGTTCTCATTCTTTCTAGATTCTTCACTGCCCTGAACACCTCCAGAAAGCACACTCCATTTCCTGTGTACTTTTTCTATGCCTTGTGCTTCCACGCAGAAAGACCACCAATGTCCTCTGGCTTCTAATTGTTGAGAGGTGTGACCTTTAGTGCATCTAGTATTGTCCCTTCCAGACTTAATTTGGTGTCTGCTGTATTTTGATAAACAGTGCTGTTTTTATTGTTTGAGCAGAAAATTCTGAAATCCTTGGAAAGTTCTGAATGCCAAAATGAAAAGGATAAACTAATAGACATTAAAAACCTACTAGAAATTGATAAATATGTTGATATCCAGTTGATGGCCGGATATGCATGAGATGTCCAAAAGAAAATGCAGTTGTGTAATTCTAATTGTAAGGAGTTGTGTTATGGCCAGCAATTGAACAGGTGTCCCACACTAAGAGAAAACCCATTCTGGTTCTTCAGGTTTATTTAGATTTTTCTAACACAAGCAACAAAAATCACACTAGCAATACTTTTGGTGTCATCCTTCTCATGCACTTGGAGAGTCTTTAGACACCAAAGCAGAATAGTATATTAAGGGAAATTCCTGCAGCTCTCCAGGACTCCTGTTCTTCTCTTGCTGTTAGGCTTCACTACCTCCCCTCTTTTTTCATTGAAGGGAGACCAGCCCTCTAAAATGTATTATTTGTACTGCAGTAGCAACTAGAGGCAGGACCAAAACACCTGTACATAGACATACAAAAACAAAGTCCTTGACTTGAAGATTTTATAATTTAAATAGACAAGGCAGACAAAGGAAGTAGTATTATCCAGAGTTTACAGATAGGAAACTGAAGCACAGATAGATTAAGACCTGGATCCACAAGGGAATTTAAATTTTGCAATGCTCACCATCGTGGCACCTAGAAAATCCTAGGGACAACACTGTAATCCACAAAATCTGAGGTAGAATGAATGAGAAGAGACTTGCCTTACAATGCAACCCACCAAAGCCAGCATGGGAAGTGAGGAGCTCCCTAATTTAGCCAATGGGGGATGCCGATGATAGGGATGTGACCTAAGCCTCATGCCTCTCATAGAAATTGGCATCTGTGAGTGGGTTGTAGCAAGGCACCTATCTCTGCTTAGTGCAGGGGTGCTGCAACTAGGCATGCAGCAGCAGCCCTTGGTTTGAAATAGTTTCCATCACATACAGTTTTGTTCAATGACTTTCAGCACCCCCACTACAAAAATTGTTCCGACCCAGGGTCCAGTGCCCCTGCTCCAATCCCTCTTTCCTTATTTATCCACAGTGGAACAGCTTCAAGAGGAGAGACTGAGGGAACTACACATCAGAACATCCTATGGTGCAGTGATAAGAACACTGTCCTAAGAGGTGGGAGATCCCTGTTCAAATCCTTTCTCCCCCTTTGGTTGATGGGGGAAATTGAACCAGGGTTGCCCACATCCCAGAGGAGTGTTCTAATAACTGTCTAATCCTCCAGCCAGATTTTGAATGGGACCTGATCCAGGAGGTAGCCTCAGAGGATGCCTACCAGATTGAGTAACTCATGTGATTGAGGAGGAGGAATACTTATCTTCCCCTGCTTCATAAGTCACTCTAGGTCTTAGGCAGGAGTGAGGAGTCAGGATGCCTAGAGTGAGGTAGCAGTGAATATGCACAGACCCAAGGGAACGTTTTCCCTGAAAGCTTAGGTGCCAAGTGAGTTTAGGCATCTCCATTGTCCAGCAGTTTTGTGGATCACAGGGGAGCCTAAACCTGGAACTTTAGCACCTAAACCTGAAACTGAGGGCAGGTCTAAACTATGGGGTTAAGTGGACCTAAGTTAAGCAACTCCAGCTATCTGAATGACGTAGCTGGAGTCAATGTACTGTAGGTCGACTTATTGCGGTGTCTACACCATGCTGGGTCAGTGGGAGAAACTCTCCCATTAACTTACATTATGCTTTCCATTCTGGTGGAGTACTGAAGTTGATGGGAGAGCCATCAGCAGTCGATTTAGCAGGTCTTCACTAGACCTGCTAAGTCGACCCCAGTGGATAGATCATCGCAGCGTCGATCCACAGTAAGTGGAGACAAGCCCTAAGAGTTTATCCACACACTCTTGAGTGTTGACTACAGGGGCATGAACTGCAGCATGCCCTTGCATGCTGTGTTGTAACTCCCCTCTCTAGACGGTGCTGCTGTGAACTAAAAGATACTTCATTTGCACTGACTGGTCCTGACTGAAAGAGCATTCAAACTGCAGGGCTGTGTAGGCTAACCCATAGGAGCTTAAATACTTTTGTAGATCTCACTCTAAGTGACTTGGTAAAGATCACACAGGAAGTTTGTGGTAGAACAGAGAATTGAATCCAGATCTCTTTAGGTTCTAATCCAGTGCCTAAACCCCAAGAACATCCCTCCTCTCCTTCAAGCCTCTGAACCTAAATAAGATCAGATGTACCTGATTACAAGGCAGACATCTAATGCTTCCCCCTGTTAATCTCAGCTGAAGGTGCCATTCTGAGATGAGAGTCACAAAACTTGGTTCAGAACTCTTGCTAGGATTTAATTTCTAATTTTTTTTAATTGTAGATGAACCTTTAGTCTTGATACATTATATTAGCCAGGACAAGAACCAGAGTAACAACCTTATAAAACTTTCTACTCAATGCAGCCTTTATTCAGATGCTGCTATAATATTTAAGCTAGACCTGTCAGTCACCTTGACTTGACTCTTACTTCAAATATGCACAACGTTAAACATCAACAGTACCTCCTTTTCCCTACACTGAGGGAAGCCCTATTTATTCCTAAACCCAGAAGAGATGCCATAGTACTTTCCAATTATAGGCCAGTTTCACTTATTAATGGTGATGTCAAAATATTGGCAAGAGTTCTGGCGATGAGACTGGAGAAGGTTTTGGATTCTGTCATACGCCCAAATCAAGTCAGGTTTGTTACAGCTCTGATATCAATAAATTGTCAAAGGTACAGAAGTGAAATATGATGACCCAAATCACAAGCCTTAGATGCAGAAAAGGCTTTTGATAGAAGGGGCTGGAGGATACATTTATACCCTAAAAAAATGTGGGCCTGGATTTAGTCCCTGGATCCAACTGTTATATTCTCAACCAACCTCCTGTATCACAATCAAAGAGTTGGCCCTGGAAACGCGTCCAGAGTAGTATGAAAGGGTGCCTGCTGTCTCCATTGTTTTTTGATTTGGTTCTTGAGCCCCTGACAACAGCTGTATGAAATCATCCAAATGGCCAAAACATTCAACTTGGTTTTATGGACTATAAATTGATATTATATGCAGACAATGCCCTTCTGCATCTATCTAAACCAGAAACCACTGTGGCAGCCCTCCTATCACTAATTCAAAAATTCAGAGCAATACAAAATAAATTGGTGAACAAATCAGAACTATTGGAAATTGCCTGATTGTCTTGTAGAGGGGCTTTTTCTCAATTGAATTTCCATAGGAAACTGGTGCAATAAAGTAATTACCAAGAAACAATAAATTAGTGGAGATAAATTTAGATCCTGTATTCTCTCAAAATTAGTGAAACAAATAGATGGCATCCTCTAATACAATAACAATGAATATTCTGCCTATAGTCTAAGTGGCCTACCTAGATATATCTCCATCTTATGTTAGAAAAGATAACATCATTAGAACCTTTCTGTGGAGCCCTGGTGACTGCACATTAAAAATGGAAGTTCCTTATAGCAAAGGCCAGTTTAGACTTCTAGATCTACAAAATTATCAGTATGCTTTTATCATGTGACAGATAGCATGCTGGAACCAAGCTGACAATACCCTTATATACCCATGGGTGGAAACTGAACGGGTATTATTGCATTCAATTCCCCGTGGGTCTGCTCAGTTCCACTTTTTTGTTTGATAGAGAAAAATATGGTGGCTGTGTGAAAGGTCTGGGCTATCCTAGATAAGAGGTTCCAATTTCATCCTTGCTGTCATGCAAAAGCACCTAGTTGGTGTAACACAGATTTGCAAACTGGGAGGGGCAACTCTATAATTTGGAAGAACTGGCTGAGCAAAGGCATCACATAGATTGCCCAATTAGTCAAGAATGAGAGCTTTGTCTCCTTTCTAACACTAAAGCAACCATATGGCCTGCCACTCTCAGCAGACTGGCAGTACTTACTTTAGCAAGTGTTTTTTAGTTGTATCAGTCAGGTCTGGATGCCCCAGGATTGCCAGGAGCCCCAGAGCTACTGGGAGACTTGGAAATACTTCATAACATCCCCAGGCCCATCTCCACTATGTGTACCTTACTGAGGAAGAGGAAATCCATTGGTCTTTGTGAAAGAATGGAAAGATGAGCTGAAAGACTCCTAATGGCAGAGCATATTAACGAATGTTAAAAATGCTTCTGTGAATCTCTGGTGAAGTCTAATACAGCAAAAGATCCTATTCCAAATATATTGGATGCTACAAATGTTGTGCAAGAAGGGGGTCTTGTCCTCTGATGTTTGTTGGTGGTGTAATAAAGAAAAAGGAACCCGGATGCATATGCTATGGGACTGTCCAACAGCCAGGCAGGTGTGGAAAGAGTTAGATACAAGAGTGAAAATAATACTTGACTTCAGCAACCAAATGTCCACTTACTGTACCTACTTCACTAGCTTTAACTGCACCACAAAGATTTTGCTTCTTGAGGTCCACTCTGATTATCAAGTGCATAATTTTACAAAAATGGAGGAATGGGCTGGTGCTCATAATAGAGCAATGGCATTTGATCCTATCTGAGTTAGCAGAAAAGGAAAGAACAACTTATTGAGGTTGAGAGAATTTATATTAATTTGACATCATGTCTTGATACATTTGGATAAAGAATGATGAGGTAGCTCAAATACCAGACTTCTGCTCAACCTGACTTTTCTCCTTTTCCCCCTTCCTGTCCCTTCTCCTTCCCTTTGACTATTGGTCTGTCTTTTTTTAAATTGTCACTCCTACTCTAACATGTTACGTTTGTAATTCATAGATTCATAGACTCTAGGACTGGAAGGGACCTCGAGAGGTCATCGAGTCCAGTCCCCTGCCCTCATGGCAGGACCAAATACTGTCTAGATCATCCCTGACAGACATTTATCTAACCTACTCTTAAATATCTCCAGAGATGGAGATTCCACAACCTCCCTAGGCAATTTATTCCAGTCTTTAACTACCCT
>NC_133773.1:115283463-115292438 GCF_003597395.2 Chelonoidis abingdonii | reverse complement strand
ATGCCAACAATGTCATAGTTGTATTTATTTATTAGCACTTCCAGTTCTTCTTGCTTATTACCCATACTTCTCGCATTTGTGTATAGGCATCTAAGATACTGGTTTGATCTTGCCTCCCAGTTTTGCCTTGACCCTCCTTTCTCTCTGCCATTATAGCCCACGATCCCTCTTGTTTCCAACCCATCTCCCAGGTCTTCATGTTCCCCACTTACCTATGGGCTTAGCTCACCTGTTCCCGTTGAACCTAGTTTAAAGCCCTCCTCACTAATATTGTCTGATTTTGTAGTAGCTGCTCTTGCATCTCTGACAAGTTGTAAAGATGTGTAATTTCAAAATTGTATTGAGTAGCCTGTGACATGTGCTGTATCTGGTAACATACAAACTGTAACTCTTTAACCTTTTTTGTATTTTTGTTTCTTTATAAACATTAATAAAAAAATAATAAAAACCAGGCCTAATAAATTAAAATGCAACAAGCAAATGAAATGAAATTGTCCGAGACCAATGCAGGTTCGAGTAAGGATTGATTGAGAGAGGAAAATCAAAATGAAAACAGATTGTAATTCAAAACCAAGTGGCTATTCATTAATGGGGAATGAGTTGCAACTTGGGCTGGGGAGGACCACTTTTACCAACTAGCAATACTATCAGAACAAGAATATACACACAACTTGAAACAGTCTATTTACATCCAACAACAAGAAACCAAGCAGTCTATAATCAACTGATCACTAAAAACCAGAGCAAATACACAAACCAAGTAAACTGTACATGCATTAATTGAATACTATAAAAATATATCAACTAACCACAATAGCAATTAATACAACAATTTGACTCTCATATACTATATACACAACTTGGTACCAAGTAAGGGAAGGGAAGAAGTTAAACAAACAGAGTATCTACAGAAATTAAAATGCACATACCACACTCCAGGCGCAGCTGATCAGCAGTACAGACACTGAGGAGATGGTGAATTGGGGAGGGGAAGTAATCCAAAGAACCAAAACGACACGACACGAGCTGGCTAAATCCAGAGGAGACCCTAGCCGGAAGGGTGATCAGGCCTTCCAGCTAACCCGCGGATACTCCTGCAGATTTTGGTGTGAGATACAGTTTTATTTGGACACTTTTACTCGTGTCAGCGTCTGATTGGTCCCTAGCTCCTTCACCAACCAGGTTCCGAGCTGGTGCCCTCTCTGTTAATAGGAGCTGCACCTGGCACACTACTTTTGCACACAGCGCTATGCTTTTGCACACAGCACCAACTTGACCTTTTGACCGACAGAAGGTTCGAGAACAGGCACACTGGTATTTTTGCACACGGCACTAGCCTGCCCCTTAGGTGACCAAGGAAAAGAGCAGGAATAGGCACACGGCACTACGGTGTTGCACACGGTACCAATGTGACCTTTTGACTGACAATTGGCCAAACAGATGCCATGTTTGAGCATAAGCTTTAGGGCTGTGACAGAAATAATTACATTGACTCAAATAATCAACAGTACTGATAACGTCTCTAAAACAAAAATGCACATATACCTTTACCATTACTGGAAACTCAGAAAAAGACAGCACTGTATACAACAGATGGAAATGAATCAGTTGTAGTATGTTCTGAAATTTTGTGGGGTTGAGGACTTGTTTTACATAGGTAATGATTCATTTAAATTGTATTATCTATTTACCCAAACCAAATATTTTGATTAATCTCTTAAGTACCAATGGTAGTAAAAACTGTTACCTAAGAAATCAAAAAGAAAATTGGCTGAACTCTATTGAACCAGAAGATGTTTTCAAAGGAAGATCAAATGTGAATAAAAGATCTTTTAATATTTCACTAAAGAAAAAATATTTTTTTAAATTTTGGATACCTGAAAGATATGAACAAGCTTGGTTTTCATCCCAGAAAATTAAACAAAGCGCAATCAATTATATTAGGGAGAAATGGATAATAGTTTAACATGAAGGATTTAATATATTTAAAAGGCTAATTGATCATAGATTAATGCCAATAGATATAGAACAATGAGTCTTTATCACACAACTTATGTGCTTCATAAAATCTGAACTATAAAAAGTCTAGTAAAAGATTATATGATGAACCTGCATGTATTATTAATGAAATGATGAGGAAAAGAAAAGGGGGAAAATGAATTTAAATATATCGGATGATGAATCTTTCACACAAACTGGTGTACTTCATAAAATACAGTGGAGTTGCATCTTATGCAGGGGTTAGGTTCTAAAGTCTATTTATTAAAGTCAGCTAGGGAGAGGCATCCATTTGTGTGTGCAGTAAATAGGGAAAGAAGTTTTTGTTGTGAGGCCTGCATCCAAAAGCCAGTATCATTTTGGATCCAAATAAGTCTCCCTGTCTCACTGAAAGCTAAGGAGATGGCCAACTACTGATTCTGGGACTGGAATTGTTGATAACTGTGAGGATCAAACTGCTTTTCCTGAGTAATTTGGAGAGGAACTGTCAGGCTATTATTCTTCATAGGCTCAGAGTAATCCAGGTGACATAAAACACTTTTGATGCCACAGTGCAGAGTCTGAGAAGTCATCTCAGTGGAAAAAAAATCAGGGCAGTGTGTGTGTGTATGCTGCAGTATGCTTTCCACTGAAACTCATGTAACAAGGATGTCTATCAACAGAGTTACTGCATAGTAGTTGTCCAAATGCTGATTGCAGATTATATATAACCCTTCTGCCAGGTGGAGTCGGCAGCAACAAAAGGCCGGGTTCAGTGGTTTCTCTTAATACAAAATAGAACCAGCTTGAGCCCCCACTCAGTATTCTGGAAAAAGTAAACACTCCCCCAGGCATCTCTAGGAGGCAATACTCCCCCCCCTCACACACACCCTGAAAAGCACTGAGTGTTTAAAAAACAAACAAACAAACAAACAAAACCCCCACACAACACACGTTCACAACCACAATTCAAAAAGCATGCGACCATAGGCAAAACACCCACCCTACAGTGTCTTGGGCAGTGTCCTTTGCCTCAGTTTCTCACCTTGCACTGTGAAAGTCCAACAAATGAATGTCCCTTAACACACTACTCCTCCTCCCTGCGCTGCACCCCTCTCACAGTTGGCAGTCCTTGGTTAGCAAAGACCCAGAGTTCAAAAGTGCAGTCATGGGGGTTCACTTCCCACCTGGGGAAGGGCTCTGAGCAATCCCTCTGCTGCTGCCACCTCTGCAACAGGCTCACAGCTGCTGCTGTCTCTTTTCTGCTGCTGCTGCAGTGCATCAAGTTCTGAGGTTCTACCACTTAACTCAGCTCTCAGTGATTTCAGCAGGTAGAGAGGAACCTCACAGCCAGCACAGTTTGTGTTGCCTTTTGCTGCAACACTGTCCCCACACAAGGTCTAAGACTTAGCCCCTAAATCTGATCAGCAGTGATATCATCTCCAGGAATCGTCAGCTGGAAACAAGGACTCTTAATTGAATTGAATCAGTTCTATCATTAAACACTGGAGAAGGGCAGGATTCATTGGGCAGACTCCATGGGTGTGTCTACATTGCAATTAGACACCCATGGCCAGCCCATGCCACCTGGCTCAGGCTAAGGGTCTGTTTAATTGCAGTGTAGACTTTCCAGCTTGGGCTGCCCCATACTCTGGGACCCTTCCCCCTCACAGGGTCTTAGAGCCCAGGCTCCAGCCCAAGCCCCAAAAGTCAACTGGCATGGAGCAGTCTTGGGTTTTAATTGCACTGTAGACATACCACATACCGCCAGGCAAGAACACCTGTCCCCACCCACTCTTCTCTTCACTAGGATCTGGCATCCATATCCCCTGCTTAGCAAGTGAGAGTCAGTTTCGGGTGACCCCCTCAATCAGGGTATACTAAGCACAGTTCTGCTGACTTTCACTCCTACAATCATTATTCCCGCATTCAAATAGTAGAGTGAATTGTAATCTAAAACCAGCCACAACTGATCTCTCTGGCAAAGCTGCTCCACGGGCTGCGCATGTAGGCAGAGTAGGCATGTCAGTGCAAACAGGATGTGCTCCTGAAGTCTTTTCCCCTACTCACCACTAGATGTCAGGGGAAAGCAGTTTAACTCTGGTAATGCTTTTTTTTAAATCCTGAAAAGACCAAGCACTAGTCTGTGCTTCAGCGGAGAAGCAGACTGAGATGCAGGAAAAAGAGGAGTGTATTAGAGTTATGCATAATATTACTCATACTCCCCATCCTGTTGCAGAAGCATATGTATTTACAGAACTGTGCCTACATCATTGCAGCAAGGTAGCATATACTCTGTGGTTGACGTACTGTCCAAATAGAAGTTGCTGTTCTTCATTAAAGTAACACAATCCACTAAATTGTATTTTGTATCTTTTTCCTATTTAGGTGCAAGTTTATAGCCCAGTAATTAACTCTTTCATTTCCTTCTCCCATTCTGGAATCTGTATTTCCTTTCATGCTGCCACCCTCTATGGAGATGCTGGAACAAATTTTAGTGGGGGTGCTATAACGGAAACCACTTCAAGTCAGGGGTGCAGCAGCACCCCAAAAATCCCTAATTCCAGCACCTACAACCCCCTAATGCATTGAACACACTCTCAATCTCTAATCACCAAGCAACCACCTCTTGCGGATTCAAAGCTTGCTTAAAATCTCAATTCTGCCGCATTGTAGAAGAGTAGAGTTAATACACACACTACGTGCAAAACTATCACAATGAATCCTTGATCTTTTCATTGTACCCCCATCTTACTCCACTCCTTCCCCCATTTTATTACGTTGTCTTTTGCTGCACCTAAAATTTAGATTTTAAAACTCTTTGATGTAGGCACTTCTGGTCATGATCCTTGTGTCTGGCTATACTCCACCTGCAAGGGGAAAGGAGAAGGTGGGTATACCTCATCTCTGTCCTCCCCAAAATTCCTGAGTTAGCTGGGATGCAGGAAGAGGGGTGGCAGTTCAGACTTGCTGCTCTAAGTTATATCAATGTCAAGCATGCTAGAAGGAATCTCAGCTACCTTTTTAGGGCAGCTTTACAATCTCTTTGCAACTCCAGTGGCAATAGGGGTGAATAGTGTTGGCCAAGATCTAGCCCCTGGTGTCTTACAAGTTATCTTTGGAGAGAAAATGGCTGTGTTCTTGTCACGTCCCTGGTAACATAGCTGTTGTGGAAAAGCCATTTACTCGATCAGCTAAATGATTTCTCTTTTTCCTTTGAGGTCTGCTTTGTCACTTGGGCTTCTGTTCTATACCCGAGATACCTCAATGTCCCTCATTCTCAATATATTCTCCTTGTTCTTTAATCCCCTTTCAGCTCCAATCCACAATTTTTAAACAGATAACATAAGGGCCCTCATTTTTATTAATAGCCAGCCTTCTGACAATGTAGCAGATTGTTCCTTCTGATATATTAGAGCAAAATATTGCTACATAATTTATACAGTACTTTTCCTAATTGCCTGCAACAAAGCTTTTTTTGTTGGATAATGGTGTCTAGTAAGGTTAGATTTAAAGAATCTCATATTACGAATGTGTGGAAGACAAGATGAGCACTAAGAAATCTTATTTACTTAATGCTTACATCATCTGTCTTGGTAAGAGAATGGAGGCTATATTAATATACATTGGAATGGTGATCATGCTCCAGAGGTAGTACTGTCTTACAGGAACTTTTGAGACTGGAAGAGAGGGACTATAATTAGGAATAATGGGATGAAACTAAGTAATACTACTAATCACACATGGGAGTCAGCCCCACTGTGCCCCCTATCACCTTTTAGGGAAGGTGTTAAGAGCCAGGTAATGTATGTGTGACTGGTGGATCAGGAGTGGAGATAGGGAAGGATTATTAGGCACCTGGGCCTTATGAGGAGGTGGAGGAAATGGGTTTTGACTTGGGAGAGAAATTCACAGACAGCAGGTCAGACTCTTGTGGAGGGGAGCCCAGACATAGGACTTAAACAGGCAAGAAGCCAGGGAGGAAAATCCATAGGGAGCAGGTTATGTTCTTGTGCAGCAGTCCCCGGGGTAGGGTGAGTTAGGCACTTCAGTGGAGTCCAGGATGGTAGAAAAGTGGTTAGTTCAGCAAAGAAAGGATTTAGGGGAAAGCCAGAGGCCTGAGAACCAAACAGAGGCTGTGTAAAGCATAGGCTGCAAGGAAGCAATGCGAGAAGGTTTAGAGGTAGGGGTGTATGGGTGACTAGGGACGGGTAGTACCTCTACTGGAGGAACACATTGTGCTCTTTTGAGAGTAATTCATCTGCTCTGGTCCCTACCTACACCCAGCTCTCACCTATGGCTCCAAGTAGCTGTTTGCACGAGATAGCGGCCATGACCCGGGAAACCGCTTTGATGAACGGGCCAAACTCGGTGAAGGTAGCCGATGGGTCTTTTGCCCTCGTTGAGATAAGGAAACTGCCTTTCTCTAGCATACAAAGACTGTTCTGGTGGACTGGGCAGAGAAAATCAATTTGTGATTCAATGGCCAGGAAGGCAGTTCCACAATGTGCTGTGGGGCACAGGGAACATGACAAGGTGTGGAAAATGTCGTGGTCCATCCACTGCAGCTAAGGATATCCCCAGTCGTAATGATTCTTTGTGCCACTGGAATATGGCTTCCACAGCCGAGAGAGTGAGACTGCCCCTATGCAATGGCCTTCTCACTCAAAAAATTCCTGCACAGGTTTTATATTTTATTATTATTATATATCATCATAATCGTCAGCAATGGACTACCAATAGTGACACAGGAAAAGCGCAGAATGTCTGAAGAAGCAGACTTAGCTGCTTAATACAGCGTTCCTGGGCTAGAACCCAGAATAGACAGGGGGGCTGGGTTTCACTACCAACTTCCCGAGGAAGGGGCATGGATGCTCAACAGAAGGAAATATTGAGCCCAGAGTAGGGCTGAAGATTGACCAAAGGATGTATTGAGGAATAGCCCAAAAGGGGTGGGGGGCGTGAAGGTTCTTTTGTGTACTTTTAGTGGGATCTTCCTGTTATCTCAGAAGGGGACTGAACTTTGTGACTTGGCCGAAGAGCTGAGCCACAGAAGACCTGGTAGAGGCAGCTGGCCAGTAGGAAGTGCTGGAGACACGGAACCTTTGCAATTGGTGTGCCCTGACACAAGGCTTACATATGGCTTTTTCATCCATAATGTCCTTCACAAATATTAATTAATGCAAAAGAAAATATAGTCCTGAGGGAAAAGATTCTTATCAGCAAGATCTGTTAGTAGATGATTTCCTAAGTAGAGCTGAGTGAATAACTGATTTTTATTTTTATTTTTGGTTTGCTAGGAGTTCCAAAAAAAATGAGCGGGGGGCGGGGGGCGGGATTTGGGATCAACCCCAAACTTAATAGTTCAGAATTTTTGGTGAAACTGAAAGTTGAAAAAAGCTTAATTTTAGCTTAAGCAAAAACATTGTGTTATGTGGATTCATAAGAAGGAGGCACATTCTGGATTCTTAAGGCTTTATTAGAACTAAAACAGTTACAGAAGACAAAGGAGATGCATGAGCTTCTGGCTGTGTATCTGGTAAAGGTGACACTAGACTGCTTCCAGCTAGCTTTTTCTAGCATGTGTTCTGCTATTAAAGAGAGTACTACTCCTACCATCTCAAACAATAACATATATGCCCAGAGCCATATCTAGGCATTCTAGCGCCCAGGGCAAGCAAGCATATTTGTGGTTTTTTTAATCATATTTTCCACCTGGAGGCAACACATGGGGGGGGGGAATCATGTGCCCCCCTAGATGTTTTTGTTGCAGCCGTCCCCCAATCCCAACTCAGACAGGCTGGGTGGCCTGCTGAGGCAAGTCAGGGTGGAGGTGGCGCAAGGCTGGCCTGACTGAGCCCTACCACGTGAGGCTTTGTGTCACCTCTATTTCCATTCCATTTTCCTGTGCCCACAGCTTTGCACCCTAGGTGGCTGCCCTGCTCGTCTCGCCCTATATATACTAACTGTTTTTCTACAGATACCATAATATACTCAACTTTGAGTACTGCTAATGAGTCTTTCAGGTGCTCTGCTCAGTCTATTAGATATGAGGCACCACTGCAATGCTTGCACTAGCAGACTGTTCTACTTGCTGATCTGAAGGATCCTCAGTGATTCCTTCAGTGCTTTGTCCTGTAGCTATCTGTGAAGTATCTGCTCCCTTATCTCCACTCTTCTTTAGAAAGATATTGCAGATGTCTCCTGTTCCTCCAAAACATATGTACTTCAGGAGTCTGTACTTCATTAGGTCACGCAGCAACCTCATGAGTCACTACTGTCCTCTGTACTCAACAAGTACCATTGTGAAGCTGCACAGCATCTTTGGGTACGTCTACACTATGGGATTATTCCGATTTTACATAAACTGGTTTCGTAAAACAGATTGTATAAAGTTGAGTGCACGTGGCCATACTAAGCACGTTAATTTGATGGTGTGTGTCCGTGGTCCGAGGCTAGTGTCGATTTCTGGAGCGTTGCACTGTGGGTAGCTATCCCGTAACTATCCCATAGTTCCCGCAATCTCCCCTGCCCTTTGGAATTCTGGGTTGAGAGCCCACTGCCCGATGGGGCAAAAATCATTGTCGCGGGTGGTTCTGGGTACAGCCTCACCCCTCCCTTCGTGAAAGCAGCAAACCATTTCATGCCTTTTTTCCTGGGTGAACTGTGCAAATGCCATAGCACAGTAAGCATGGACCCTGCTCAGATCAATACCGCAATCGTGGATGTTGTAAACACCTCGCGCATTCTCGTGCAGTGTATGCTGAACTGGGACCTGCAAAGCCAGTCGAGGAGGAGGCGGCGGCGACAGCGCAGCGACGAGAGCAATGAGGACGTGGACACAGAATTATCTCAAACCGCGGGCCCCTACGCTTTGGAGATCCTGCTGGTAATGGGGCAGGTTCTAGCCATTGAACGCCGATTTTGGGTCCGGGAAACAAGCACAGACTGGTGGGACCGCATAGTTTTGCAGGTGTGGGACGATTCCCAGTGGCTGC
>NC_133773.1:115262230-115280166 GCF_003597395.2 Chelonoidis abingdonii | reverse complement strand
ATATGTTAATACCGATTTTAGCACCACTCCTCTCGTCGGGGAGGAATACAGAAACCGATTTAAAGAGCCCTTTATATCGATATAAAGGGCCTCGTAGTGTGGACGGGTACAGCATTAAATCGGTTTAACGCTGCTAAAATCGGTTTAAACGCGTAGTGTAGACCAGGCCTTTGGTTTTAAAGGCTCCACCACATTGGACCCTCAGTCATGATACATCTTTTGTTTACACTTTGTTGCTTATATACATCTAGGTCACTATTGTCATTAGGCTTACTATTAAGTTAGGAGTCTAGCTCTCAACTTCCTGCCAAACATTCTTTCTGCAGGCTCCAGTCCATGATTCACTGGTGCTGCTCTTTGGTTCAGCATAGCCAAATTAGGGTTGCCAGTTTTGGTCGGATGTATTCCTGGAGGTTTCATCACACGACATAAGCTTTAATTAAAGATTAATTTTTAATTCCTGGAGACCCCAGGACAATCCTGGAGGGGTGGCAACCTAAGCCAAATATGGATCAGTATGCGAGTCCGTGGCCTTTTTAAAAAAAAAAAGTCTTAATTTTTACACCATTCTCTACAGGACTGTTGGACTGAGGATACTGGGACTCAAAAGTCACATGCTTAAATCCATACTCTCTAGCAAATTTAAATTTATGTCCATTAAATGACAGACCATTATCAGACATACCATCTTCAGGGATTCCATACCTGGGAAATATATATTTCATGTACATTACACGTTTTGATGCAATATTTTCTAATAATCTCTGGGTAATGAGAATACTACTATAACACCAAAACAGTCTTTACTGGCATATGCAAATAAATACACCAGCTTTAGACCATGTGCTAACTGTTCATTGTTTATCAACAGAGGCTCTTTTCTGTTTAGGTGGATTTTTGACATGTTTCATGCAGAGTACAATTTTACTAACAATTTTGTTTGACTTGAAATGAGTTGATTTTGGGCACTGAACCAATTTTTAAAATAAAAGCAAAGGGCTAGATTCACAAGGGGACTTAGACACAATCAAGGAGGCAGTAATGGAGCCACCACTGGTTAGGGTGCTCATCTGGGATGTAGGAAATACAAATTTGAATCCCTGCTCTGGAATGGTGATTCAAGTTTCCCCCACTCCCAGGTGAATGCCCTAGTCACCATGCTATTAGGTATTCTGAAGTGGGTCACACTCAATCTCTCCTAATCCAATTTGTATAAATAAATAGAGCGCTGACAAATGTTCTATAAGGAACAATTTTGTACTGGCACCAGTGCCTAAGTAAGAACAGAATTTGGCCCGGAGGTCTTAATGAAAGGCTTGGTCTAAAGCTCAATGAAGTCAATAGGAGTCTTTCCATTACTTTAATGGGCTTAGAGTCAGGACCTAAACCTAATAACTGTATTCAGGACAATGGAGTTCTACATACTTAAACTGGTGTAACAGAATAAAACATGAGATGTTGATGAGACTTGATTCATGAGATGCAGATTCAAAGTGGATCATTAGCTACAATACACAAGTTGTCTAGGTTACAGCTATGACTGAGGAGAACATACTGTACTGTGTCTAATGGGAGAAAGCTGAAAGGGTATGCATGATAGTAACAGTGTCAGTCTAGGCAGGTTGAGCAAGTCAGACAAGAAAGTTATACATATACTCTTGGTGGTTGTGCTCTGGTGTTACTAGTTTCATTCCGAAGCTCTTCACTAAAGATGGCTTATACTCTGATACACAGTTTTTAAATAAATTGCAAAATCAAAACATCGTGGCAGACAGAAAAATGAAACTACATATATATAATCCTCCACAAGATGGAGCTCTGAGCTAGAGCCATAAAGGATGTTCTTTGTGGAATCAAAAAACATCTTTACTTTCCCCCATCTCTAATTTTTATCCTTTGCTAATATAATGCAGCTTGGTTTTATATATTATTCATGCAGCAGAGGGCTGGTGCTCATTTTAATGATTTAGATGTTTTTTATTATTATTGTGCTTGTAGACTTTGGAAGACATTCATTTGGATTCTATTTAGAATACAGGAAGTTACCCAAAACTTGGATGTGAACCTTAATTTACTGAAATCCTTGTAAGGCAGAAAATATTTATTGCTGGCATTTATTGCTCCAGAGAGAGTTGGAGAGAGAAAGAAAAAGATGACAACTATAACTTGAGCCAAAAGAACAAGAAACATATGTTGTAGTCATGATCAACTTGCTGTGAGAGTGCAACAGCAGGATAATCTGCCTATGATCAGTTCTGCCTGCATTAGAAGGTGCCTCATTGTCTTGGAGATTTAGTAGAAAACAATTTACAAAAAAAAGGGTTTGATTCTGTAAGGTGCTGAGCCCTTCCTATAAGAAGGACGTCAGTGGTAGTTGAAGTGACAGTACCATGAATAACATAGAAGATTAGTACCAGAGGGGTAGCTGTGTTACTCTGGATCTGTAAAAAAAGACAAAAAGAGTCTTGCAGCACCTTATAGACTAACAGACATATTGGAGCATAAGCTTTCGTGGGTGAATAACCACTTAGTCAGATGCATGAAGATTAGGCCCATCTTTTTGCAGCAAAATTAGAGCTAGATAAAAAAAGATTCAGCAAATAGAAATACCACTGAAAAATGCATTTTTTCAGGGCTCAAGGTATTCATGAACTTGGGTTGAGTTTGACATAGTTTTGACTGGGGAAAAAACTGGAAAATATTTCAAGAGTTTAACTGTTTGATTCTGAAATGGCATTTTGTTTTCACATGTGGCCAGTTAAAAACCACACACAAAATATGGTTGAAAAGACACCCTATCCAAAACCCAGCCAAACTGAAATGAAAAACTCAAACTCATTTTGAGTCAAACCAAAATGCTTTTGTTAATTGAAAAAGAAATGAGAATTTTGATAAAAATGAAGTTTCAGAATAATTAGTTTTGGTTCAAATTGAACTGGATTTTTCAGTTTATCCCCCTGAGGAAAAAAAAAATCCATTATTTGCTTAGTTCTAAACAAGACAGCTTCCCTTGAGAGCCTTCAGCTGTGCACTGCAAGCAAAGATCATATAAATATTAAAAACATAGGTCTTACCCCATCAGTTAGAATTCCAGTTTTGTTAAAAGGCAGTGTACAGTAACAAGTCAGTCATGTCTTGGTTCGTTTAATTTGTATAGCAGAAGTGGAGGAAATAGTCACAGTGGTTCAGCCTACAAGTGGGGATGTTTTGTAAGAATCAGGCCTTCCAAAGAAACTCAAGTCTGTACTTTAGAAAGGATGAGTTACTCCTGGGGGAATTCTGTGCCAAAATATAAAACAATTCTGAATATTTTATTTGTCAAAATAATATAATCATGCTGGTTTCAATTATTATGGTAATTTATTTAAACTACAATACAATGGATAGAGAATAAGAGTGGGGAGCATTGGAGGAAATCCCCAAACCCCTTCTGTCAAATAGGTTTGGCCCTTTATTTCTAGTTATTAGTCAACAAATATATGCAGCCATATGTTCAGTGTTACATCACAGGCAACTGAAGAGCAAGTTCGGGCTGGGAGATCAAACTCACAGTTTATATTGGCTACTATCTCCAGAAATGTCAGTAGCAAACAGTTCCTGGAGCACATTTTGATAGGAAATATTTTTAGTCCAAAAATTCAGACCAGTTCTAATCACTAAAGCATCATAAGCATTTATAAGGCCATACTGTCCTTTACCCCACTCTGGCAATGGAAAGGAGCCTTAAAAGCTTTACACCTGTTTTGTACTCCTGGGGGAATTCACAAAGTCAATGGGAACAATTCACTAAGCAGACAGGCTGCTAAATTCTGCTCTGCTTGGAGGGACAGAGCCTGCCCCACGCCTATCTCCTCAGAAATATCCAAAGCCCTGCCCTTTGGTGCAGAGCATGTTGCAATAGTGAGTGAGAGGGACAGAGTGTCTCTCTCTCTCACATGTGCAACTTCTCATTCTCTCCTCCTCGCCCTCTGGAGCCTGCCTTAGACTCGTTGCACACCACTGCCACCCCAGAGCCGCTTGAGGTAAGTGGGGCCGAAGCCTGCACCCCAAACCCCTCCTGCACCCCACACCCCAACCTCCTGCCTTGAGCCCCCTGCTGCACCCCTCCTTTATCCCAACCCCCTTCCCTGAGCCCCCTCCTGCAGTCCTCACCCCCTCCTGCACCCCAACCTCCTGCCCTGAATCTCCTCCTGCACCCCAACCCCTTTCCCTGAGCCCCTTCCTGCACACTGCACCCCCCCCACACCCTGCACTCCCTCCTGCACCCCAACCCCCTGTCCCAGCTATACATTGATGGCCCTGCATACAATTTCCCCACCCAGATGTGGCCCTCGGGCCAAAAAGTTTGCCCACCCCTATGCTGGACCTTCCTCTTAAACGGACCAGTCAACCTATGAGAAGATGTTTATGAAATTATACATTGATTTCTCTTTTGGGGGTGGACTCTCTCTGAAACTGTTTTCCCAACTCTCACCCTTTACTTCTCTTCAACTCAGTGCATTAAGGAGAGGCATCCTTAGGGATCAAGAGCTAGCTTTGCCCCCCTCCTGTGACCTGGACATCATAGGTCTAGGGGCCACATTTACAAAAGGGTTTTAGGCACTGCCACCCAATGGAATTTTTGATCCCTAGTTAAGTGACCAGATTCCCCAGGCATTATATGGGGAGAGTTAAGTGCCTAAAAAAAGGGTTCACAGAAGCCGGAAAGCTGAGCAGGTAGCTGTCTAAACTAGCCAGTAGGAAATGCTGAGGAAGAGAGCAGGACTTAGGGCCCAGAACTACAGAGGGACTTAGGTGCCTAATTCACAGGCTGGAGGTAGGTCCCTACCCAGTCAGGATTCATGGCCATGAACCTTCCCCTGGAGTGGGGGCTAACCTGGTTTAGGCACCTCTCTCACAAAAAGCCAGAGACAGAGTCTGATCCTCAGCCCACTATACCCAATAGTCCAGTTTGCTCACCTGGGATGTGGAAGACCCAAGTTCACATTGGCACTGTACCTGACCTAGAGTAAGGACTTGAAGCCAGGTCTCCCACCTCCCAGATGAATGCCCCCAGTTGTCTTTTGTGTAGATTGGGGCATAGGCACTGGGCTTGTAAAATTCTTGATGGGGCTCAGAGATCGGGGGTAAAGCCCCAGCAGTGTAAGTGGGGTCTGGAGTGAAGCACCCTCAGTAGGCATGTCATGATGGAGGATGGCTGGGCCAAATTTGAATGGCATGTTGCAACATCACTCAAATTTGGCCCAACTGCCCTGCCCTCTGGTGTTCTTGTGCATCAAGTTAAAATGCCACTCAAATATGGGGCAGTGGAGCAGGTAATCGAACACGCTCATTAGCAAAATTCTGGTTATGCCTTGGCTTAAATATTGGTAGGGATCGGCCGACTTTGTAGAATATTGGTGGGGCCTGGGGCCATATAACCCAGCACCTCTGGTTAGGGGTGCTCAGGGCACACCTATCGGATCAAGTGAGATAGATGCGAGGGGAACTCCTAATTCGAGAATCCCTCCAAGGCATAGGCATGAGCTCAGGTGCTGAGCAGCCCAGTTGCAGCAGGACTTAAGTGGTTTTATTTACACCCACCAGCAGAAACTTTGGTGCCTATGGAATTTGGACACTTACAGGGTAAGGCAGCAGATGAGTGGCAGGTTTGTCAATGTCAGTGGTGCCTTGATGTTGGATGTAGGTGCCTAAAGTGTGAATCTTGTGAATCTAGCCCTAGCTCATTTGTAGTGCACAGCACAGCGGCCCCCCAGCAACTTGCTCTGAGTGACCAGGCACTGCTGTCTTTCCTCTGTAAGGGGCAGGCCTTCTACCAACAAGTCAACTCTCAGGGGGATTGGACAGTTGCCAAAGGGTGAACCCTGCTGTCTAGTTTCCAAACAGCAACTAATTCCAGTGAGAAACCGCCATCTTATACTCTCAAGGGGACTGTGAAGAGGAGGTTTGCCTCATGAAACTCAGCCTTTACCTATCTTTCTGACACACAGTCTTTTGGGCACTGAGAGAATGTGGAGGAGGAGGCGGCAACCAGTGAGTTTATAGTTATTGATTCCATTAACAATGTTGTCTTCAGCTCATGCTAATTTCACTTGCACCATTGGAATTTTTAAGGGAGTGATGTGTCCAATATCTCCTCTGCTCTTGGATTGCACTAGGGTCCATCCCTCCACTACCCCAAAGTCTCTGATAGCTTTGTGGAAGTAGAATATAGCTCTTTTTAGGTTGGAAGGTGCCTAATTTAAAGAGGAATTGTCTAGCGTGTCTGTGTGGTTTAGCAGAATACTAGTAGACTCAATCAGCTCCCTAATATACACTGTAGCATCACACCAGCTGTTTTGTCAAACCCTATTGGGATGCATTAATTCTCCCATCCTTCTGCATTAATCCATCTCAAACTCCTAGATTCAGATCTCCATTCTGGTGCAATCCCCCCACCAATCTATCCAAGATTTTAGAGCCCCTAGTCTCCCTCTGAACCAGAGCAGACAGAACACTTGTATTTTAATCTGTTGCTATATTATTATTCTGGCCTCCTACTTCAATACGAAAAAAGTTGCAGAACTCACATTCCTAGCATCAGAAAAATTCCAGGATCCATCATGTTTACCAGTCTCAGACCTGGGACCAATCTTCATGACCTCCCATTATGAATTTCCCTGAACTTCCCCTTTTCACTCACTGACATATAGCCACACAAAGAACTTTGCTGTCCCAGGGACTTTTCAGAGTGCCTCTTCTTTTCTTCCTATGAAGCCTGTTAAATCTTATATTTTTCTCTGACTTTGTCTCTGTGCTCGTGAGACTTTTCTCCCGCTCCACTGAACTTTTGACTGCTTTCTGGAAAGGCTGGCCAGGCTTCAGCTCCCATTCAGGTGCAGTGCTGACTACAGCACTAACTTCACATTGCTGGGTGTTAGGCTAATCCAATGCAGAACTTGGACTTTGCATGTGCTGTCCTCTCCTCACCTTTAACCCCCCCCTCAAATATTAGAGTTCTGAGTCTCCCTTTCCTGCCTGGTTTGAGCAGGTATTCCCAACTATTGGGATAGGAATCCCACTAGTATTGGTAATATATTACTGGTAAATAGGTTTAAACGCTCACTCTAACTACATACACTGTACAATTTGCCAACCAGATACTCTGTTATTCAATTTCTGTCATCAAAAAGTTAATTTAAGCAGTTGGCTTCAGATGCTCTTGCTAGAAATACACAGATTTGACTGGATTCATCTTTCCAATGGCTAACCTACAGAGGAAGGCTTTAAACTAGGTCTGATGGGGGCAAGAGACAAAAGCCCACAGGTAAGTTAAAAACATGTAAACCTGGGAGAAGGGTTGGAAACTGCAGGGAGCAGGAGCCGTTATAGCAGGGATAAGGGAGAGACAAGAGAGAACATGGAGTGGGTAAAATCAAACCAATATCTTAGATGTCTATATACTAATGCAAGAAATATGGGGAATAAACAGGAAGAACTAGAAATGCTAATTAACTAACTTCAGTACCTGAAAAGTTAATGGAGCAAATAATTAAGCAATCGATTTGCAAACACCTAGAAGATAACAAGGTGATAAGTAACAGTCTGCATGGATTGGTCAAGAACAAATCATGTCAAACCAACCTAATAGCTTTCTTTGACAAGGTAAAAAACCTTGTGGATAGGCGGGAAGCAGTAGATGTAGTTTATCTTGACTGTAATGAGGCTTTGATACTGTCTCACATGACCTTTTCATAAACAAACTAGGAAATACAGCCTAGATGGAACTACTATAAGGTGGGTGCATAACTGGTTGGAAAACTGTTCCTAGAGAGTAGTTATCAGTAAGGCAAAGATTTTGTCACGGACAATAAAGAAAAATTAGTGGAAGCCAGTGGCTTGTCCCTGATTTTACTAAAAATATCCCTGACAAAAATGGGGAGCCCAGCTGCAGGGTCCCACACCACCTGCAGAAGTTGGGCAGCTGCGGGAGCTGCTCCAAGCTCTGAGCCCAGGGGTTTGGAGCACCAGGTGTCCCTGGCTCAGAGCTCTGGGGTACCCCCACCATCTGTGGTTGCTGGGAGCTTTGAAGGTCCCCTGGTGCCAGCAGCGGCTCAGAATTCCAGGGGTCCCTCCGCCCTTGGCAGCTTAGAGCTCCGGGGTACCCCTGCCACCCCCGTCAGCTTGGAGCTTCCAGCTCCACCATCTCTCACAGCGGCTGGGAGCTGTAGGGGGCCACCGCCGCCCTCATCGGTCGGAAGCTGCAGGGAGCCTCAACTGTGGCCAGGAGCTATGGCCCTGCAGCCTGTGGTGGCTGGGAGCTTTGGGGGACCCCTCTGCCTGTGGTGGCCAGGAGTTGCAGGGCCCCACTCCAAGGGGCCCTGCCACCTGTGTTGGCCAGGAGCTGCAGGGGCCCCCTACCGCCCACAGCAGCTCAGAGCTCTGGGGGGAGCCTCCGCTGCCGTGTTCACTGAGAACTGCTGGGGGCCCCCGCTGCCCACGGCAGCCAGGAACTGCAGGGGGCCCCCGCTGCCTGTGGCCATGGGGAGCTGCAGGGGCCCCTTGCTGTCAGCTGCAGCCCTGCTGCCCATGGCATCTGGGAACTCCAGGAGGAACCCCGGCACCTGTGGCCAATGAGGGTGAATTCATGGAGTTCACTGGAAATCACAGATTCGGTGACTTCCACAACCTCTGTGAAAAAATCGTAGCCTTAGTTATCAGTGGTTCACAGTCAAGCTGAAAGGGCATATCAAGTGGGGTCCCGTAGGGATCAGTTCTGGGTCTGGTTCAGTTCACTATCTTCATCAATGATTTAGATAGTGGCATAGAGAGTACATTTATAAAGTTTGCGGATGATGCCAAGCTGAGAGCGGGTGCAAGAGACAAGAAGTAATTCTCCCGCTGTACTCTGCACTGATTAGACCTGAACTAGATTGTGTCCAGTTCTAGGCACCACATTTCAGAAAAGATGAGGGATAGGATAGGAGACATTCCAGAGAAGAGCAACAAAAATGATTAAAGGTCTAGAAAACATGATCTATGAGGGAAGATTGAAAAAAATTGACTTTGTTTAGTCTGAAAAAGAAAAGACAGAGGGGACATAAGTGTAAGTACATAAAAGGTTTTTACAAGAAGGAGAGAGAAAAATTGTTCTCTAACTTCTGAGGATAGGACAAGAAGCAATAGCTTAACATTGCAGGAAAGGTGGTTTAGGATGGACATTAGGAAAATTTTTCTAACAAAATTGCTTAGGGAGATTGTGGAGCAGGTTAGACAAGCACTTGTCAGAGATGGTCTAGATAATACTTAGTCTTGCCTTGAGTGCAGGGGACTGGACTAGAAGACCTCTCACGGTACATTCCAGTCCTACATTTTTGTTATTCTTCTACATTAGGGTAAATTATAACTATGGAAGTACGTTTGATTACATTAATGTAAAATTGTTGTGAAGGAAGAATCAGGCTCATAATGTTTACATTTAAATCTAATATTCTGTAGAAGCTGGTTTGTTACAAAGCAGACATGTAATACAAGGGCCTTATTCTTGCCCTTTTTGTATGTATTTTGCTTCTGCCAAACTATGTCCCACAAACTTTGATAAAATGAGCCATATGATTGCAGATAGACCTCAAATATTTCAAAAGGGCATGAGATACAGTGATAGCTATTGCCCTTAAGTGAAATGAGGGGGGCTAATTTCTAACCTGTCCACTTATGGGAATTAACCACCTTAGCTCTGCCCTGTAGTCTCACCATGCAGCGAACATGATTATGATTAAGGCATTTTAGTGTATTAGTTTCAGATTCGATTAAACTGATTTTTAATTATACCGTTTTTTTTTCACTTTTTTTCTTTCATGATGCCACTATAAGATAGAGATAAAATTGTTTGAGTGCCTTCACTGTGAGTTCTCTTACCTTAACATGTTTGGATTTATTTTCAGTGTAACCTTAACTATGAGTTTCCAGAATTTATAAACACTCAGGTTGGAGATAATTACAACATCCATGTAATTTTACTCACAAATCACTGATATTGCTCTCAACTGTCACCCCATTTTAATAGATTTTTGTTCAGGAATTTTCTTGGTGTTTTAGAGTAGTTAAAAATGTTATGCATAAACACTGTACAAGAAACCCAAAGAGAATGCTACCATGAGGGATTTCTAAAGAATTTGATATGTAGTATAATCCTTAAAGCAGTTTTTAAAATTTTAACTTGAGGGCAGATTTGCTGGTATCCAAGAATAGTGCAAACCAGACAGAAAGCACTGACCAATTATGCTGAGTTTTCAGCTGATTTGCATTGCCAGAGCAGCACAAAGCAGCCTAAAAGTACTGGTGAATCTGTCCCTTAATTTGCAATTAATGTATTGGTTAGAGGGCTGGCTATATGGAGGGACAGGTATAATCCATTCATTGAGTCTGAATGTCTGTGTTTTAAGGGATTCCCCTGTGTTCTTGCCTCAGTTGCCCTGGTAGTGCTTCCTAAATGTGCACTGGAGTAGAGACAAGTGCCATAGAGATAGGGTGACCAGATGTCCCTTTTTGGGGGATTTTTTCTTACATAGGTGCCTATTACTCCCCACAGTAGGTAACCCTACATAGTAGGGTTACCAGATAGCAACCATTTTTTTCACAGTTGCTATCTGGTAACCCTACATAGAGAACCTTTCAAGCACTGATGCCCAAACTAGCATGCAGCCACAGAACCTTTTAAAGAGCAGTGACAACATCACCAAGTGATCTACTAATGAGAACTCTTGACATGTGTCTAGTCTCCCTCATAGCACCAAGTCGTTTCAACCAACAGAACTCTTACAAGCAAATTAACTATAGGGGCTAGACAGTGACTGGTTGAATTATTTCTGGTGTCACAACAGCACCCCTTAAGAATGACCTGAGCTCTTCACCTGACTGTGGATCCAATATAATCATAACAATTAGATAAAATGATAATTAGAAATTTAGCCTAATTGCAACCTAATTTCTTTAAGAATAGCTTGTGCCTAAGATTCCAGGTAATTTCAATATATGGAGAGTTTAAAGAATGTGTTATGTTAGGATCATTCAATACAAAAGAGACCGACATAAATGCCAATTTTTTTTTAAAGGACTAAGTTTAATTTTAACTCAAACAAATTAATGAACTTACTTGCTCGTTTCACAGAAAACTCACTCTATTCAGGATAGCCTTAACAATGGAGTCATGACCAGGGCCTCCGTAATAACAACCACATCAAAGATAGTAAACCTCAAAAAGAACAGGAGTACTTATGGCACCCTAGAGACTAACAAATTTATTTGAGCATAAGCTTTCGAGGATTACAGCCCACATCATCGGATGCATAGAATGGAACATATAGTGATTAGACAGATACACACACACAGAGAACATGAAAAGGTGAGAGTTACCCTGATAATCCTGAGACAGATTGCACTAGATCCTGTATGAATGCTCAAGGAGGTTGAGGTTGGTGGCACACAAGGAGGCTTCCTCAATTTATCCTCCTGCTCATGGCTGGGCATAATCATAGTCCCAGTATTGGTAGTTTTCATGATGATGTTGCAATTTTTGAGATATTCTGTGGTTTTCTAAGGGTTCTCAAAGTTTTTTCTGATTTTTGGCCTTCCAATTTAAATAGTTTAGTTTTCATCCAAAATAGCCATCATCTCCCATTACTGTCAATGGCACTGAAGTCATGAGCAGTTCTCAGCAAGATGGCCACAATTCTCCTGCCAGCCTCTGTGGGTGAAAATGAGGCTGCCTCCAGCAAAGATGGCCAACTTCTGCCATTACTGCTAATAGGACTGAAGCTACAGTTTGTTCTTAGCAAAATCACTGACATGCCTCTTTAATTTTTGTAGATTAAAGTGAGTCTGTTCCTAGCAAAAAGGGACATCTAATAGATTCATGGACTTTAAGGTCAGACAGGACCATCATGATCATCTAGTCTGACCTCCTGCACATTGCAGGCCACTGAAGCTCAGCCACTCCTGAAATAGACCTCTAGAGTCTGGCTGAATTACTGAAGTCCTCAAGTCATGGTTAAAAGACTTTAAGTTACAGAGAATTCACCATTTACACTAGTTTAAACCTGCAAGTGACCCATGTCCCATGCTGCAGAGAAAGGTGCAAAACTGCAGGGTCTCTGCCAATCTGACCTGGGAAAATTCCTTCCTGACCCCAAATACGGCAATCAGTTAGACCCTGAGCATTTTTCAATGTTTCCAATGGGAGTGAAGCCAATCTACTTTCAGGTAAGATGGTGGCCCTTAGTCACCATATAAAGACCAAATGGGATAGGAGACTGTAGCGATGCAAGGAATGAAACTGCAGGGTCAGCAGGGAGGGGAAATGTGTTTGGAAACAGGACAGGAAATTGAGGATTTAGAGGAATGTGGGGGAGCAAGAGGAAGACAGAGGATATTTCAGGGAGTAGGGTATGACAGAGAAGATGTGAGGGATAGGAAGTTGAGGGGAAATATGGGC
Organism: Chelonoidis abingdonii; assembly: GCF_003597395.2. Taxonomy (NCBI): domain Eukaryota; kingdom Metazoa; phylum Chordata; order Testudines; family Testudinidae; genus Chelonoidis; species Chelonoidis abingdonii. The sequence goes on along the minus strand of NC_133773.1, from coordinate 115,267,694 downwards.
AAGAAAATGAAGAGGGAAAATGTGGGGCAGAGACTATGAGGGAGCATGACTGGGACAGCTGCCTGTATTGTCAAGGGCAGGAAGGAAATAGAATGGCCAACCTCCACATCCTAGTGGATAGGAAAGGGTCAACAATGAGCAGTGAACTGGGAGGCTGCATTTTTGTATTTAAGTTTGCATTTTGACCCTGAGATGAATTGACTCAAACTGCGGGACAAGCTTCTTTCTCCAAAAGAGGGGTGTGTGTGTGTTGGGGGTGGGGAATCAGTATGTCAGCACACAGTTGTGAATCTCACAATTTTTGGCATCTGACACAGTCTTTGAATGCTTGGGGTTGGGAATGTTGACCTTGTTCTCAGGTCTGTAAGGACGCTGCATAGCATGTGCCAACAGTGGCAGTAGCCTCTCCTGAGGGAAGATCTAGCTATCACTGTTCTTACATGGCTGTGGCACACCTCAGCCCACCAGAGACCAGCAGAATGGGCCTCCCAGGTGAGGTTGGGGACATGCTTCACCCTTTCAAGGGTGTCACTTCAGCAGGCATTGTGTTTGCCTGAGGCACAGTGACTCTAGGAACTCCAGCTGGGATGCTGGGGCAGGTGTGACTCCATTTAATGCCGAAATGCATCTCTGTTTCCTTGTACAGTTTGTTCTGTCCTGATGTTAGGTCTCCTTCAAGTACTCTGGCCACCACAAGCTGACTTTAACCTATGAAATTATATCTCATTATATAATCTTGCTGGCCCAAGTCTTGGCCCCTCATTGGCCCTGTCTACCCCCTGCCCGAGACACGGCCCTGATCCTGGCCCAGGCTCTGGGGGTGGGGCACGGACAAGGGTAAGGGGGCTGGCTTTCAGCACCCTTACTATTAAAAAGTGTTCCTGCACCACTGCTCCTGAATGTGCATAAAATGTGAACATCAGATGCTCTGATTATATCAACACTTATCAGAAACACTGATCTCTGGTACTCAGTGGGCATATGTTCTTGAGATTTAATTGGCTGAGTGAAATTTGAGATTTATACTGGTGCTCTGCTAGAATCCATGCATAATTTGTGCCAAAGGTTTGCTTTAACTACTATAAAAGCGCCATGGGTTAGGCCTTTCAGAATAAGGAAAGCCCACTTCTGAACCTTTTGCCACAGTTGGATACTCACTCATAGAATAGTCTTCATACTGCCAGTACAGTCACAATGTGAACGTTTTCTTTTCAAGGTCAGCGTTTTAAAGCACTAGGCTGCTATTGAAACTGTAGGGGCAGAGCCTGAACAATTCTACTGGTTTTCTAAAAATAAGAGCTTTAGATCTAAACTGCAGGATGTATTTTAAAAGAAAGAGTCTGATCATTTTTCTTTTTATTGCTACTGTTATCCCATCTCTACCAATTTTTTCCTGCTACCTACAAAGGCACATCTGTTGCCAAGAACTTTATAAAATCAACACTCTTGAATCTAGCAGTTAAGCCCAGTTTTGCTGTGTTTGTGAGATGCATTGTGTTCATGATAGTTGATTCTCAAATGCATTAGCACACAATCTGAAATACCAGAGGGAATAAAGCTCTAAAAATAAACTTACCGTACTTGAGAATGTCAGTTGGTTAAATTACGACCTTATAGCTACAGCTACTGGTAATATTTGATTTTAAAATTTAATATTCTAGTTTCACAGACTCAGCCATGGTGCCACATTGCAGATTGTCATGAATAAAGATGCCTAAATCACCTGCCTAGTAACAGGCAATCCTGGGTTCAACCTCCAGTGGTACCTCCGTTAGCTGACCTTGTGTCCCTTTGTCGCTTTTTATGAGGATAGGTAGTCTAGTGGTCAGAGCACTGGACTGTGGGAGACCAAGCTTCACTTCCTCTGCCAAAAACATCCCATGCAATCCTGGGCAAATAATTGATGCCTCTTTGTGCCTCAGTTTCCCATCTATAGAATTGGTATAACCTCACAGGGATGTTGGGAGGGTAAGAACACTAAACATTGTGAGGTGCTTAGATAATACAATGATGAGGGACAATAGAAGTAATGACAACCCAAAATACATATACCATGAAGAGAACTAAATATTTCTCTTCTTTACAATAATCCCTGAAGAGAAAACTCAGTTAAAACCTATCCATTTTAAAGACCCACGTGAGAGATACAATATGTAGGAAAGAATTAAGAAATTGCCTATAGCACCTCTGAGAGCTGGATGAAGAAGTTAGATACCATGCTCAGTAACTGACTTGCTTAGGTAACATGCTCTCATATGTGAGTGTAGGTTTGAACCTTGGTATTGGTTTACCTTGATTAAAAAAGAAAATGCTGCTTGCTTTGTAACCAGAAATGCACACAGCAGAGTGTTTGGATACATGTCTAGACAGCAAGGACCTTCCTATCTCCTTTTATGGGAACGTGGGGAAAGGAGTATTTTATGTGTTTTAATTTCTGCTGGCTGGTGAGGACATTCTACAGTGGAAATTATGTCAGCAACCTCTTTATGTTCAGCTGCACTGCACTGAGTTATGTGCGTGGTTAGAGTGGTGCCTAAATAAGTAGCAGTGAATGCCATTGCCATCTGGTAAATCTGAGTAGAATGGTATTAGCAGGAGGAGGACTAAAACCTTGACTTTTCCATGTGAGTCACTTTATCAATGTGTGTCACAGTGGCTCTTTCTACTCTGACCTCATGGGTAAAAGGTGATTTCACTAATAGAGCAGTGGGATATCTATTGTACATCTCTCTGCATTCTGCTTTGTACGTGCATCTATAACTAAACTGGTTACAGCCCAGTTTTTCATCCCACCTCTCTTATAGTCCAATAGGATAGTGTGTGTGTGTGTGAGAGAGAGAGAGGGTGGAACAATAATCTAACTAGTTTTAAGACAGAGTTTAGCTCTTTCAGTGCTTGAAAATTCATATTGACTGAGAGTGAGATTATTTGATTTCCTCTGACTGGAAGTTATACTATTTGCCACAAATACTATCCTCTCCAAAAATGCTGAGGGCTAGATTCTGGCCAGCCTACAGGTAGGTATGCAGTAGTGAAGTGGAAGTAAGGAGCTTCCCCCACTTGTCTAGCTTGCCTATAAGTTAGCCACAGTGGCAGCACCTATACATCTCAGTAGCAGCCCTGTGTTCCCTAGGGTGCAGGTAGAGCTGAAGAGGTAGGGGGTGGGGTGAGATAAGGGTTTAGCCTTTAAAGAGTGCCTTACCATTTGTCTTGGTATCTCTGGTGACTTGTTCTTTCAAGGTACTCATTTTAATCACAATCTAGCTGTACATCCTACCTGCCACAGTTCCTGAAAGAGTTTGTGTTCTTTAGAGCCCCAAAACTACAGCATTGTGCTAGGGTACAAGAAGCAGAGTAAGGGAAATGCAGATAGTAAGGCAGCCTGATTAGTGAAAGGTAGATTAGGGTGAAATCCTGGCCTCAGTGAAATCAATGGCTAATCTCACATTGATCGGGGCCAGGATTTCATCCTAGGTCTTTAGGGCTAGAACCTCTGAGGAGCTGAATATCTCAATTCTTATCAACTTCAGTTTTATACACATGACATGATCAAGTCCTTCAAGGCCATTCCATTTTAACAGATGGTGGTGTTAGTAGTATAAGCAAGGATAGTTATAAAAAACATCAGGTTAATGTATATTGTATATGTATTTAAGATGGTCCATTTTTATCCATCATTTTACCATTTGGATAAAGGAATGCTGAAAGGAACCTCGAGAGGTCATCTAGTCCAGTCCCCTGCACTTATAGCAGGACTAAGTATTATCTAGACCATTCCTGATAGGTATTGTGTCTAACCTGCTCTTAAAAATTCCCAATGATGGAGATTCCACAACCTCCCTAAGCAATTTATTCCAGTGCTTAACTATCTTGATAGTTAGGAAGTTTTTCCTAATGTCCAACCTAAACCTTCCTTGTTGCAATTTAAGCCCATTGCTTCTCATCCTATCCGCAGTGGTTAAGAAAAACAATTCTTCTCCCTCCTCCTTGTAACGTTTTACATACTTGAAAACTGTTATGTCTCCTCTCAGTCTTCTCTCTTCCAGACTAAACAAACCCAATTTCGTCAATCTTCTCTCAGAAGTCATGTTTTCTAGACCTTTAATCATTTTTGTTGCTCTTCTCTGGACTCTCTCCAATTTGTCCACATCCTTCCTGAAATGTGGTTCCCGAACTGGACACAATACTCTAGTTGAGGCTTAATCAGTGCAGAGTAGAGCTGAAGAATTACTTATCTCTTACTTACAACACCTGCTAATACATCCCAGAAGAATGTTTGGGGTTTTTTTTTGCAACAGTTAGTACACTGTTGACACATATTTAGCTTGTGGTCCACTATGACCCCCAGATCCCTTTCCGCAGAACTCTTTCCTAGGCAGTCAGTCATTTCCCATTTTGTATGTGTGCAACTGATTCCACAAGGGAAGGAACACTTTTAATTTGTCCTTATTGAATTTCAACTTATTTACTTCAGACCATTTCCCCAGTTTGTCCAGATCATTTTGAATTTTAATCCTATCCTCCAAAGCACTTGCAACCCCTCCCAGCTTGGTATCGTCTGCAAACTGTAAGTGTATTCTCTATGCCATTATCTAAATCACTGATGAAGATATTGAAGAAAACTGATCCCAGTGGGATTCCACTCATTATGCCTTTACAGCATGACTATGAACCACTGATAACTACTCTATGGGAACAGTCTTCCAACCAGTTTTGCACCCACATTATAGTAGCTCCATCTTGGTTGCATTTCCCTAGTTTGTTTATGAGGTCATGGGAGACAGTATCAAAAGCTTTACTAAAGACAAGCGATACCATGTCTACCGCTTCCCCTCTATCCACAAGGCTTGTTATCCTGTGAAAGAAAGCTATTAGGTTGGTTTAACATGATTTGTTGTTGACAGATCCATGCTGACTGTTACTTACCACCTTATTATCTTTTAGAGGTTTACAAATATGCTTTTCAGTTGGAACAGTTTTGTGCTTGAGTTTAACCTGATGATATATCTGAAATCATTTGAAAACTCAGACTTAAAAATGTTTCCACCAAAAGCCCTGTCTATGTGAGCATATAAACCATGCTCATCACCATGGTAACTCAGCTTCTAATCAACAGGAGTGTTGCTGACACTAGGGGTGCCCAAGGCAAACAACAGTGATTCGTGCCCGGCGTGCTTAGCGCCAATAAACACACCAGCGGAGAAGCAAGCAGAGTTTATTTGAGATCTCAAAGTGGTGCTGGGAGACTTGACATGCCTCAAATCCAGCACACCTAAAACAAGCAGTCTGTTCCTTTATATCCATGAGAACTTTTCTCGCTGACAAGCAAGCCCCCGTTTCCCCTCCCTCTTCTGTCCGGCTTCAGCATTCTTTTCTCACACACTTCTTTGTCTTCCCCCTCCCTCTTCTCCTTCCTCCCCCTGTAGCAGTTACGTAAGCGCAGGTGCATTAAGTAATCTTGGCC
>NC_133773.1:115252117-115262130 GCF_003597395.2 Chelonoidis abingdonii | reverse complement strand
CTGTTGACATTGTGATGATGTGGTCGGGAGATGTAAGAATTTCCAACGGCTCCGATGGAGGGGGCTGTTCTTTTTTACACCCTGGAAATCTCCTGCGGCATCTCTTTCTAGAGATTCGTCAGTCGGCTGCCTGTTGGTTCTTGAGTAACCAAGCCACATCCGCCGGGGTCACAAAGGGGCACGTTGGATCTTACTGGACAGTTAGCTTGCAATGTCCGCAGTTCTGTACTATTTGCCTTGGTTCAAATAGACAATTTCGCTTTTCCCACAGCCACTGGGAGCCGGAATAGCAGTTTTCTTTGCTAAGCATGTCTGCGTTGTCTTGCCCTTGAAACGCATGAGCAACTATTTTCACTGGCAAGTGATCTTAATTAACCCGTGTCTTCCATCAATAGACAATTGTCACTATGTCAGAGGCTTGATTGGTGATTAAATGGCTCTTAGATGTATGACTATCTAGCTGAAATAACCTTTAGTGGGGTCATTGTTTTAGATGGATTTTACGCGTGGTAAAATTCAATTCTTAAAGACTGCAGGTTGTGTTGAACACAATGTTGCGTACTGTAAAATCTGGGTACCTTTAGGGGTGAGATGAATGTTGGATGTTGCCGCACCTCTTCCACTTTGCACAGCACGGAGGGTCCTGTCCCGGCTACTGGCTATAAACTAAGATTTTCCTATAAGGTATCCAATCCGGGAGGCTAACCGGATGCACTGACCTCTACCTCCTTCAGCAAAGAGCGTTCGGCTAGTTCTCTGGGACAGACCGGCGCGTTACTACGATTGCAATCCGGTGAGATGATCAGACTGTCAGTAGCCCACACAAGGAAAAGGAAAGGAGTAAGATGGGTATCATTCACACTCTAGCCAGGTAGCTTCCCCACAGCACGATGCCAGGCAAGTCAAGTCCACCATGTGGAACCCTCTAAGATTCCCTAGTACTCGGGCTTGCGTAGAGTAGTCGGTCACAGCTTTGCTTCACAGGTACTCTGGGCGTCTCGTAACAGTTCACTCCGCTGGCCCAGTACCATTCTGCATTCTGATCTTGCTTTTTAGCACAAAGGGAGAGAGAACTAGGAATATCGGCTCTCCCTTTCGACGGTCTTCCTTTGCCCTGCCATCTACCTAACTGCTTTTGAAATCCTGCAATCTCCACATGACGGGGCGAACAAGGAGCTACAGTGGGGATTTTTTTTTTCCTCTCGTTTTTTTTTTTCACAGGAGCTCTCATACAACAGTCAGAAGCTACTGTTCATGACAAAAAGGAGTAATTGAGATCATACTGTATATTTTTGATCTTTAGGTGGCACCTTTCTGACCTCTAGAGTCACTTGTAAAAAATTTCAACATTTCTGTTTCACGGATCCGACAAACCTGCATGCGGTGAAGCTTCTAGGGGGTACACTTGCTTCCCGCTTGCTCTGCCATTCCATGTCGCAGGTAAGAGATCTAGCGTCGCCTAGGTCCTACGCGAGAGAGTCGGAAACCAGACTGTTCCTACTTATCCAAAGGCGTTCACACCGTCCTCGCAGTGCTTTCCACTGTCCAGAGCGCATTGGCAACCGTGTGCCACTCGCGGGTCGACCAAACACGTCTCCACTGAGGCCCCGAAGAAATCAGGGTGGCATGGGCGTGTCTTATGTGGGTCTGTCCGGCCGCAAGAGGTGTCCGGGCATAGGCAGATTTTAGCCTTGAAGCCCACTCCGGATGACAAAATCTGGTGCCGACAACGCCGGGTCCAAGGCAAAACAACAGTGGATTCGTGGCGTGTACTCTAGGCCAATAAACACACGAGGGGGAGAAGCAGGCAGAGTTCTTGGACAAAGGTGGTGCTGGGGACTTGACATGCCTCAATCAGCACTAAAGAAGCAGTCGTTCTTTATAGTCATGAGAACTTTTCTCGCGAACAAGCCGCCCCGTTCCTCCGCTCTTCGGCTCGCAGCATTCTTTCTCATAACGTGTCTGTTGTCTTACACTCCTCTTTCCTTCCTCCCCTGTATTGGGTTACGTAAGGCCCAAGTGCATTAAGATCGTGGCCGAGGTGCTTTAGTAAGTTTCCTTCTGCTAAGATTCTCCTTGTCTTCGCTCAAGGACACGGCCTCATTATTTCTGATTTAGCAGTTTGAGCTGTAGGCAACTGATAAGCGTTGCCACTGGGCCTTCTATTTATTGCTGTTAGGCATTAGAGTTTAAAACTGGCAGAAGTTCTGCTCATCGGAGGCTAAACAGGGAGACTGTATATCCTTATTGCCTTTTACTTTTTAAGTTACTTAGGATTATCCTTAGTGACACCAACAGGAGTTTGTGTATGAAAGGAATATGGGCTTGGGCCTCAAATGCATTATTTTTAAGTTGTGTTTTTGATGCCTGTAGATCTTACACAGCTCTGCAACAACACATACTGTACCAAAATATGGAATCTCTTTGAGTAGCATGGGGCAGAACGAACAAAAGGACAGGGTGTGTCTCAAATTTTTAGCAAGTAAATAAGAGTTCTCTGTTCAAACTGAAAAACATACCCATCAATAATACTAGTGATAATGCATTGCATTTCAATAGTTACAGAAAACTGGCACTTCATAATTACTGAATTTTGCTATTATAGTAACTGTTTATGTACTGCTTTACTGTAAATATTCAAGTCTGATAATTACCACTAAGGCTTATTTGACATCTTTCTAATTTTAAGAAATGTAACTGCAATTGACTGTGTTAGTGAGTTTGTTTGTAAGATACCTAAACGTTATCCCCTTGATGAATTTGACCCATAGCTGTGATTATAAGTGCACATCCCTGCAGAAGCTATCTGATGGAGACTAGGAAAGAGGAAGAGGTGAGGAGTAAAACGTAGAATGATAACAAGCTCTACAGGGAGGAGAACAAAAAAAGCTGGTAATAGCACAAAATTTCCTCTTGGGAAATGGACTACTCTTGTGAGAAAGTACTGCCCAAGATGCCTAAAGGGGTCAGAATATGGCCCAGTAGAGAGAAATTATCCACCCCACCAGGCCTGAATAAAAGGCTTTGTGTAAAGAGCTTCACAGGGGTTGGTGTGGTGGGATGACTTATTCAATTTCTCCCCAAGTCAGGAGCAGGTCATGGGGCTCAATTCAATCCCTCTTGATCTGCTAGTCCAGCCACACCTCTCAGCTGGACCACATTTCACAGTACATCATATATTACAGCGCCACACCCTTTGTGACAGCAACTGGCTGCCTGTGGAAGAGGGTGAAGAAGTGTGCGTGCATAGAGTTGTCTCCAAGCAGTTAGGCCTAGGGTTACCACCTCTGAGGTAGCAAAAAGCTAGGACATCTGCTCACTACCCCCACTTAGGCCACTGTCTCCCCATCCCACCCACAAGACAGGGCACCAGCTCCAAGGGCTGCCTTAGGCACAGACTTTGTCAATGTAAGGGGACTGTTATCCCCTTACTAACATTCAGTGGGGGTGTTTTGGTTGGTAGCTCCCAGCACTAAAAGGGGAGGGATCGATGGCAAATCAGGACCCTGAGACTGACAGTCCCCAGGAACAATGGTGAAGGCAATGCTCACAGGTCAAGCTGATTTGACAGGCGGGCAGCTAATCAAAGAGACGAAGGCCAGCGTGGGTCTGTCCTCCGTGTGAGCTGAACATCTTCCGGTCAGACAGAAACAAGTGGACTGACTAAGGTGAGGGTACGGGTCCAAGCTAAGCTGCTGGGAGCAGAGTCTTGCAACCCAAAATGCCAGAAGCAAGCCAGAGAGAGACTGCCTGGAGAAGGAGCTGCAGCACACCGAGCGCAGAGAAGCAGCCCATGGAGCCAAAGGCAGAAGCCAGAGCAGCAGCGCTGCGAGCCAGTAAGCGGTGGCTGGGACAGTCCGGAGCTGGGTGCGGTGCACGCTGGGAAGCGAGGGGGGCCTGGGCACGTGGGCCCGGCCCGGAACGCTCAGCCAAGAGACTCTGCAGGCAGACTTGAGGGGATTCATAAACCTGACAGCGCGGGATGGACACTGGGGAGAAGAGCGGCCACTAGAGCCGAGAAAGCCTTGTGGCCACAGCCAGAGCAACTGCTGACCAGCATCTGCAGCACAGCCAGGGCCTTGAGTAGAGCCTGGGACCTACAAGGACGACTGTGAACAGTTTTCCCTGAATCCAGAGACACTGTTTGTGTGGTCCCGCCACAGAGCAGGGTGATGGTTTTCCTTTAACTTTTCATTTTTCTTTTTTTAAATAATGTTGAATTAATAACTTGATGCTTAAAATTGTGTTAGTGATCAGTAGTGGTCAGGGAGTGCGCAGGCAAAGAGAGTACCCTGGAGTTGGGGACACTGCCTTAGCCCCGTCCTGGGTAACCCACAGGGATTGGGGTTGAGCCACCCCAGGGAATCAACTGGCCCAGCCTGTCGGGTGTACGAGACTTGCCAGACACGGAGAATGGAACGGGAGTCCTTTGGGTAATAGGAAGTGGGAGCAAGGACTCAGATCCTTGCACTAGCCCACTGCATCAGGGTAGTTGCAGAAGCCAGGAGAGTTCCCCACAATTAGCGGGGGACAGTTAGCCCCACTATACATCAACGACAGGATGCAGCGCCCGCTCTGGTCCAGCTGTACCTGTGAGGTGGTGACTGAGTGCTAGCCAGTCCCATATGCTTCCTGTCGTGCCCCTTGCTACTTCATGAGCCATCCTCTCTGTGGCTCCCAATGCAGAGTTCCCATTGCCACAGTACTTCTGCCCCATGCGTTCCCGCCAGCCATTAGCGGGCTGGGAGAGTCAGCAGGCATTGACTACCCAAAACACAGAATTTTTTAGTTGTCCCAGGAAGTGTACAGATTTTTGGCCCCCTACCCTTAAAAAAAAAAATCCTGAGAAAACCAAGAGAGGAAGCAACCCTAGGCTACACAGAGAACAGGCACACAGGGAGGAGCTCTGAGACCAAACCACCTCCTCCTGCAGGATTCGCAGCTCAACACGAAGGCCTCAGCATAGTATCAGATCAGCATCTGATGCCATCTATTTCTCCTTGGCCACTAGAAAAGTTCCACTCACACCTAGAGGGAAAGAGGCAGGCACCGCTCCCTCATTCCAGATCCATCTCATCCAAAGCATTCATGGGTTGAAGGCTGCTCTCAGCCATGTGATGTTGCCACCACAGTCGAATGCCTCCATCTCTGATCTGAACGCACTAGCTGCCAGGAGTTCAGAGGTGCCACTTGCTCCTGCCTCACTTATGGAATTGGCAGGTGCTTCTGAACATCTCACTCAGTGAGAGGATACTGAGAGCAGGGCAAGTAAAGGGGTGGGGGCAAGAACAATTTAAAAGGCATAGAATAAGAATGGGGGAAAAGTGTTTTGTCTTTAGAGTTTTAACTAAGACACCTATTTTAAGGCTGTTTTCTCACAGTGAGCCAAAATAGAGGAGCTTTTAATATGATTCATAAGAGCAGATTTATAGTGAAAAATCATGATCTGTTAATTATGGCACAATGCACAACAAAGCCCAGATGTTCCACATTCTGATTATTCGTCCTACCTTACAGTTGCTGTGTATGGAAGCTGAGGGGTCTGATAATTCTAGCCCAGTGGTTCTCAAACAGGGTACATGTACCCCTGGAGGTACACAGAGGTCTCCTGAGGGTACATCAACTCATCTAGGCTACATAAAAAGCTACTTGCTTACAAATAAGACAAAAATACAGAAGTCTCACAGCACACTATTACTGAAATTGCTTACCTTTTCATTTTTAATATAAGCAATTTCAGTAATAGTGTGCTGTGAGACTTCTATGTGTGTCTTATTTTGTAAGTAATTAGTTTAAGTGAAGTGAAGCTTCGGGATACACAAGACATACCAGACTCCTGAAAGGGGTACAATAGTCTGGAAAGATTGAGAGCCACTGATTCTAGCTTACAGGCTGAGATAGCATGGAGCAGCCATGACTTTCCTCTTTCCACTCCTGTGTAGACCTGGTCAATGGCTTCTGTGGACAAAGGGACATGCCTGCTATGCTGGAGTTAGCAATAGTGAAACTAAGTTGTTTGACAGTAGCTCTTTGCAACTTCCCTTCTTATCAGAAAAGGGGACTCCATTATACACACACCTCCTGATGATATTGCAGTCATCCCAGTGTAGTACAGCCTTCCTCTGTTAAATAGGGATTAATACTTCTATAGAATGCTTATGGAACTCTGTATAAATTGTGTGCAGCTTGGTTTGTTTACAGGTCTCCCCCCCGCCGCCCTGTTCAGCAACTATTTCCTTTCTCAGTTTTCTAATGATTGTGTGACCTAACCATGAATATTGTGCAATGCATCTGGGAGTTGTAGTTCACTATGAATGCTTTTACTCAGGGGCACTTTAATGAAAATATTTGGCTCACCTTATAAAGGCCTAAAGTATTTTACTGGCATCAATGTTACTAAAATCATTTAAATGCAAGGGAACCAATTATGTATGTGGAAACTAAGGAACACTTGTGGAACTATTTGATGCTGGGAAAGAATATATGAGCCTATTGGTTGATATATTGTACTTTCTGAGTGTGTTGTAACTGCAGTAAGTCTTTTAGATTCACTGGCAAGACTCCCAAAATAGAAGGTTTAATAACTTACACAATTCTCAGCAGTGTATTTACCACCCACACTCTAAATGCCAATGAGAGGTGTGAGTGTTGAGCAACTCTGAAAATGTTTCTGTAGTTAAGGCCCAATCCCCAACACACCTCACTCATGTTAAAATTCCCCATTGATATCAGTAACAGGTATATGATTAGGCTCTTAGAATAATGAGTGAACTGTTGCAATAATGTATTAACTGAGCATCATCAAAAGTATATTTTACCAAGATACCCATTTTTATTTTACTGTGTAAATATATTTTAAAAAATCTTTTGTGTGGCTTCACAGTTCATGACAAAGGGCTATATAGGTGTGTACACACACTGTGTAAGTGATACCAAGCAATAAAAACTGGCATGGAAGAAGTTACCTCATGTACAAGCTAAAATGATTAAGAAGTGCTTTGTACATACACCATGTTTATAATTGATAGAAAATGCTAGTATGGACCAGTATTGATGCTTTTGACCATTTTATTTAGCTTGTTTATGTTGTTTCATAGCATACAAGAAGTTAGATAACATACAATACTTTTGCTGGAAGTTTGCAGTGTAAACACTATTTTTTCTTAGAATACAGAACACACAAGAACTCCAGACCAGAGAGACAGACAGATCAGGCTCCTCCCTAAAACAGGCACAACTCAACCCTTTCTACTGCAAGGTTCAGTGTGGAACAGAATGGGAATGAGATTGAGTATATGCTGTTTTAGGCCTTTGAAGTAGGCACATGTTGTAGACTGAAAGCAGGGAGACAAAATAGACCTTTGTTTAAGACCTATGACAGTGGCATACCTTGGGGGTTTGAACCTCAAGGCCATTAGACTCAATCTGCTGAGTTGTTTGTTTGTAGCAGCCTAAAATCCTAGATCTGAACATCCCTGAAGTTCTGATTAAAATTTCCCAAAGTTCACAAGGGTGAGCTTCAGTGTTCTTATTTGGCTTATTGATAAAGAAGATCTGAGCTTCAATTTGTATCTAAATTAGGATTTAGATCAGGGGTTGGGTTCTGGCCTAACTCTAGGTATAACTGATCTATTGAAGTGTATAGATCTATGCCAGTTGCCTTTAGGTGAAAATCTAGCTCATGGGTCATAAACTGCAATGAATTGAAAATTAACATATGATATCACTTTTAAATGTTATGTTTTTCCTGGTTCTACTTGCAGACTAGGGGGCTCTGTAGGGAAGCATACAATCTGGGCCTACCTGAGTTTTCAGACAGACAGTCTAAGTCTTCTTAGTCTGGATCCACACAGTGTGTGTTCCTGCTTGGGTGCTATGGTCCACACCTCACCTTTTAAAGGCCTACTTCTCACTAACACACAGGCACTAACTTCCAGGACTGACCACTTGCAGTCTTTGGACTGGGGATGCTTCTCTTTTGGTGAAATGTAATTACTTCCACCCTTTGCTAGGGATGGTATTAGTATTTTGTCACACTATTACAGATATATGAAGCTCAAAATCTAGAACTGTGTTTGGATTGGAAATTCTTGTTTGAGACCACTGAGACAGATAACATAACATGCTAGTTATGTAACTGGCCAAGACAAAGAAGAGGCACTAGCCTCTGGTGAGTAAACCTACTGAAAAGGTACTCCATCCACTCCCACAAATAAGTCAATACTTTGTTGTCCATGGTATCAAAGCCAGACCTAGTAGAATCAGGGTAAACACTATATCCTCATTCACCTAACCCAATTGTACTTATTTAATCATTTAACAAAAAAAGGCAATGCAATATGCATGATATACATTAATGGACTGCCATGCCATATACTATTCAGTGTTGTTGTAACTGTTTGTCCCAGGATATTAGAGAGACAAAGTTTTGTTGGACCAACTTCTGTTTGAGAGAGAGACAAGCTTTTGAGCTACACAGAGGTCTGGTTTCCCAGACTGGAGGAAGAGTTCTATGAGATAGGTATATCTCTATAATCTACACAGAAGTAGAAGGGACCTTTAAAGGTCATTGAGTCCAGTCCCTGCCTTCACACAGGACCAACTACTGTCCCTGACAGATTTTTGCCCCGGATCCCTAAATGGCCCCCTCAGAGACTGATCTCATAACCCTGGGTTTAGCAGGCCAGTGCTCAAACCACTGAGCTATACCTCCCCCCCAAAAGAGCTTGGAGATGCTGAGGAATGAATCCAGGGGCTCATACATGCAAAGCATACACTCGACCACTGAACTATGTCCCCAGATGAAAGCTCATGTCTCAAACCAACAGAACTTGGTCCAATAAAGAATATTACCACACCCACCTTGTTTCTCTCATGCTGTATATTTTCATTTCCACTTTCACATAGATTTTGTAAAGTCATCTACTTCTCATACTTATATCTTCTATTTATGGGAAATATAATAATTTGTAACTATGGGTTTTATGTGGACAGTTTTGTGCAAGCCCATTTTTTGCTTTGCAAAATTCATCACCTACTCACTGCCATTATATATACACAAACACACACATAGAAGGCATGTAGTTCTTGTAGGCCTGACTTGATATGAGTAATTGGACATGCGTTAGGCTTTATTTCTTGGGAGACACGATTAGGGAAGTAAATGGATCAGCAGGCTGGAAACAGAATGTCTCTACTAATTAAGATAAGGGGAAACATTCACGTAATCATTTACAATGGACAAGATAACAATGGACTGGTGGTTGAAGCATGAAGGGACATATGAATCTTTAGTGCATCTGGCAGGTAAATATCCTGATGTCAGCTACAACAGTGCCTGTTCTCACTTTCAGGTGACATTGTAAACAAAAAGCATGCATCATTATCTCCTGAAAATGTAAACAAACTTGTTTATCTGAGCAATTGGCTGAACAAGAAGTGGGACTGAGTGGACTTGTAGGCTCTAAAATTTTAGATTGCTTTATTTTTGAATGAAGTTTTTTTGCACAAGATTTTATATTTGTAAGTTCAACTTTCATGATAAAGAGATTACACTACAGTACTTGTATTAGGTGAATTGAAAAATACTCTTTTTGTTTATCATTTTACAGTGCAAATACTTGTAATCAAAAATATAAAGTGAACACTGTTCTGTGTTGTCATTGAAGTCACTACATTTGAAAATGTAGAAGACACCCAAAAATATTTAAATAAATGGTGTTTGATTCTTTAATTGCACGATTAATTGAGATTAATTTTTTAAAGTGCTTTACAATCTAGTTTCAATATGCGTGAGCTTTCGTGGGTGAATACCCACTTCGTCAGACGCAGGTAGTGGAAATTTCCAGGGGCAGGTATATATATGCTAGCAAGCAAGCTAGAGATAACGAGGTTAGTTCAGTAAGGGAGGGTGAGGCCCTGTTCTAGCAGTAGAGGTGTGAAAACCAAGGGAGGAGAAACTGGTTCTGTAATTGGCAAGCCATTCACAGTCTTTGTTTAGTCCAGAGCTGATG
>NC_133773.1:115221290-115249227 GCF_003597395.2 Chelonoidis abingdonii | reverse complement strand
AAGTGGGTATTCACCCACGAAAGCTCACGCTCCAAAACCTCTGTTAGTCTATAAGGTGCCACAGGATTCTCTGCTGCTTTCACAGATCCAGACTAACACGGCTACCCCTCTGATAGTTTCAATATATATTCCTGATATAATTTTTGGATTTTTATCAAGTCTTAACTCCAAGTATCCATCAGAGAAAAAAAATTGATGTGTAGTTATTACAACCTAATTTCGTATGGACTTTAAAAATTCATTTTTAAAGCCCTTTAGATTCAATTGTGCATGGTTGTTGAATTATAAGCTTCTTAGTTTTAATGTCTATTTTTGAATTCTGTCTTAGGGTCAATGGTTAGAAACTCTGAGCATCATCTTTAGTGCTGAAATATACTTTTGATTTCTATGTCTGAAGCGACAAAACCTCTTATCATTTTTGAAAGATTGCCAAGCCAGCCAAATCTTTCACTGCCTGCTACAGGAAGCTAGTTCTTGCCTTTGTCTCATGTACTGTAGAATTCATTATTCTAATGCCTTGTTTACTTACATTTCTTTCTGATTCTAATAGGCTTTTCAGTATTCAAGGTCCTTGTCCACAGAGAGAAGGAAAAGAAAAATAAAGTCAAAAACATCAGGCATTCATCAAGCTTTTCACAACGGACTGTAAAAGTTTGCTGTTAACCATTTGGGTGTCACATGACATGGAGGAAATCTGTAATGTTTCCAGATTCAGCAACCCCACTACAACTGGGAGTTTATGGAAATAACTTATTCATGGAGTCATTTTCTGATGTTTTGTTTTTATGTGTGGCATTACTTCCACAAATTATGTCCCACATTCCATAGTTAGTAGTATAAGGCTGCAAGATAGTAAAACTTCGGAAAACTTTCAGGCAAGCCAGAAGAACAAACATGGTGGCCTTAAAAAGTATTATGATATGGTAATTCAGTTAGACTAGTTCCAAATCTAACTACTGGTCCACCTATGTCTATGTAGAGAGTTTCTTATACCACGCCCATTACAGTGGTATCCAGTGTGTTTCAGGTGGCCCAGAATTCATAAAGACTTGCTGAAATTTTTTGAATGTACTTCTCAATATCAAAAGGGATTTTTTTGGGAAGATATGACAGTTTTCTTTGTGAAAAATTATGAGACTATTTTCATTGAAAATATTAAAATTATTTCTGGAGAACCAATTTAATTTTTTGTAAAACTAAGTCTATTTCGAATATCAAACAAAAACAACTTGAGCATTCAAATCCCATTTTTGTGAAGAAACATATGTAATGGGCAGGGCTGATAGCCCCACCTATTAAGATTGCCTGATACAAGACCTAGTTTTTAGTTATTTTGCCAAATTTTAACCATTAGGCCTCAAGTTGTCCATGTTGGGCATCTGCTTCAGACAGAATCTTTCTGAACTATTGCAGACAGAATTGTTCGGCCTCTCTTTTTCCCTCTGTTAAATTCTAATGACTGTTTCTTTGACAAGCTCTAGTGAAGTTATGCTTTGCAGGAGGGACTTCAAAGTTGGCATGTGACTTTTGATCATTTTATGCTAAGTCCCCTCCAACCTGTCCCAGTCCTGTCTCTTTGCTACTCCTGGTTTCTCAAAAGTCCCATTCTGGGCTATGCATTGCCTCCCAATTAAAATCAATCCAAATGTGGCCAAATTATAAACTTTTAAAAAGTCATATTTGGCACATGCTCAGTAGAGACCTGCTAGGATTTTGCAACTAAATTCCCTGAAGATTCCCTCTGAGCATGTAGGCAGCTGAGCAGGACTTTCCCTGCAATTGTAGCTCCCAGCTGCTCTGGGCTATTCAAAGTCTGGGCACTAGGAATGAAAGTAGAGACTGTCTCCCCTGAGTTCTCAATGTCCTTCCATGCTGGGCCCAAACAGCCTGGAAGAGGAAGCCATGGGAACTAAATGCAGAGGGGACACGATCCAGACCTGGGGGGAGGAGTAGGGGAAAGATGGAAAGTCTGACTGGAAATTGGGGTCAGAGGAGATACTGGGACTGGGTAAGCAAAGAGACTGGGGTCAAGGAACTGGGAGTGGGGAAATTGGAGTTGCCTAGGCAAGGAAACTGGGAGAGTGAAGAAAGGAGAATGAGCCTGGGCTGGGGAGAGTGTGTGTGTGTGTGGGGAAGTGAGACTACTACTGGCTGAGCAAGGAGACAGGGACTGGGATGAGAAGCCTGAAGAGTGAAGACCGATACTGGCTACTTCAAAAGGAAGTGACTGGGAGGAGACAGAGTTGGGGAAGAGACAGGTTGGTGGGGACAAGGCAGAAGGGGTCAAGTTTGTGGGCAAATGGGCAGACAGTTTCTGCCCACTAGAGTACACTCCCTTCAAGAGCCTGCAACGGAATTTAAGAATCCTGAATCCCACCATTGCTCTGCTTCCAGCAAATACCTATGAAATCCTCCAGCAAAGTGTCTTACCCCCCTTCTAGTGGTGGTCCCCAAAGAAGATAGGGCCATAGAACTTCCCCAAAATAGTTCCTAGAGCACATCTTTTAGGAAGAGCCACCCAATCTTGACTTAAAAATTGTCAGTGAAAAAGAATTCACCATGACTCTTGGTAAATTGTTCCAACGGTTAATTACCCTCAAAGTCAAAAAAAGTCTGCCTTATTTCCAGTCTAAATTTCTCTAGCTTCAACTTCAAGCCCCCGGATCATGTTATAGACTGAAGAGAGACTATTAAATATTTGTTCCCCATGTAGATACCTTATAGATTTAATCAAGTCACTCATTAACCTTCTCTTCGTTAAGCTAAATAGATAAAGTTCTTTCAGTCTATCACTATGAGGCATGTTTTTAAATTCAATAGTCATTCTTGTGGCTATGTACAAAGCTTGTTCTATATGGGTATAGCCAAAGTCTATGAAGTAAATGGTGTTCCAGGCTCAATTGCTTCCTAATTGCTGGTCCACCGCTGGGCTGCTATTCCTTTTCCTGCACATGGGGGTGGGGAGTGGGTAGGCAGGGCTTGATTAGAATAACATTCACCAGTGTTTTTCCTATGAATCACTTTCAAATTATGTTTCAGGCCACTTTTCAACCGACTCCCTAAAGATACAGCACATGCTTTTTCCTCACGGAAGACTTAATTATGAACATTCTGAAAGGCCCTTATAAGCAGCTTTCAGTCACACTCTCTGTATAAAAATAAATGATCAGCGTTCACTAGCAGGCCTAAATGTGAGTACAAGGGTAAACACTGTTAAAGAAAATATTTGATCATGCATATTACTTGGGTCCCTGATCCTGCAATGAGCTCTGAATAAGCAGACTAGAAGGGGGATCAGATACAAAGAATAGACAGCATAAGGTCCTGATCCTGCAAATTCTCTCAGAGAGAATGACAGACAGACATCGATCTATAAGTTTAAGCCAAAATTTTCAAATATGACTATTAATTATGAATGGCTATTTTTGAAAAATCTTGATTTTATTCTTTCCATGTTTTATTTTGTACTGACAAGAGCCCCAGTTCAAAACACGTAAGTGAGGGTATGTCAGTGGGTCTTATAAGCAGGCTTAAGGGCTTTTGCCATGGAGTATATTACTACATATCAACTAAATATTAAGGACAACTAGTAAATCATCACCACATTGTCGCAGCCCAAAGGCCTCTGGCCTAACATGGCGTCTGGATGGCCAATTGCCAGTCATCTAAAGGTCACACTAGTACTGTGTGCAGCACCGTAGTGCTGTGTGCAACCTTAGAGGGCCATGTGCAAGTTCCCGCTCTTTTTCCTGGTCACCTAGGGGTTAGGCTAGGGTCGTGTGCAGTCTCCTGCTCTTCTGCCTAGCAACCTAGGGGTCAGGTTAGTGCTGTGTGCATAACACCAGCGTGCCTTGTGCAAAGGAGCGCAATCTGACCAATCGTAAGGCAGTTCAAAGGGTCAGATTGGGGTTGTGTGCAAACTGTGCTAGTGTGCTGAGTGCAGCTTCTAGCAGCTTCCAGTGTGCCGTGTGCAAAATCTGCCCACGTAGGGGGCAACAGCTCGGAACCTGGAGGGTGGGGGAGCTAGAGACCAATCAAATTGTGCCAGGTGTAAAACAGTCCCTGGAATAAAACCATGCCTCAAGCCAGGGTCTGTAGGAGTATCTGCTAACTGACTGAAGGACCTGATCAACCCTTCAGCCAGGGGTCTCCTCCGGATATAGCCGGCTCGTGTCATGTGTTTTTGTTTCTTTTTCAACGGTATTTTTCTATGGATTGCTTACTTTTTCAACGGTATTTTTCACGTGTTGCTTATTTATTCTACGGTATTTTTCCACGGATTCGGTATGCTTCTGGTGTCTGTTCTGCTGGTCAGCTGCGCCTGGAACACGGTATTTGCTCACTAACTGTCTGTGCTTTGCCTAACCTTTCCTCTCCTCCTTCCCCTTTTATTTGGTATACAACTGCATATGCTACTGCCTGCTGTAAAGTAATGTATATATGGTATCTAAGGATTGAGTTGTTTTAGATAGCTGCTATCAAAGTTAATTTGGTATATTTGATGATAATATTTGGTTAAGTGCGCGCACAGATCATTTATTTGGTGTATTCGTTTACCTTTTACAAGAGCAATTGATTTTGAAGTATTTGGTTATGTGTTAATGCATGTAAATAGCTTGTTTCTGTTAATTGATAGAAGTGCTCCTCCCCAGCCCAAGTTGTGATTTTCTCCCTGTTAATAAACGGCCACGTGGTGTTTGAAGTTTCCAGCCTGTCTGGTCTCAGTTTTTCCTCACTCGATCAAAAGAACTTCACCGAACCCGCATTCGGGGTCGGACATGGCATCACGAACAGGATCGAGTGAGGAAAATGGCTCTTTGTCACCTGCGTATTTTGGTTGTCCGTGGCGAACCAAGGTCACTGACAAAACCCCCGAGGATGAGTTTAACCATTTGCAGTATCATGTGTTTCATGATCGGGGGCACGATGATGCGAGTAGTTGGAACTGCATTGTTGGGACTGGCTATTTGAGCCAGACTTATACTGTTAATTTGTCTGTTGGTGCCGCAGGCTGTTTGCTGACGTGTCATATGGGCCTTCGGTTAACCCCTACAGAGGCCAGTTATCGGCCGGCTTGTACCAAGTCAGGGGAGGCTGGTGCTGGGACTGATCCGGCGCGGTTGTGGACAGATGCCCAGAAAATCTTAAAAGCAGCCGGGGGCATCTGTTCGTCTACTATTAACCCCCCTAGACTCCCGAGTGGAGGTCCTGCGCATGAGCTAGTAATTCAGCTCATCCAGGAGTTAGAGAATGGGAAAATACCAAAAAAGCTTCGCCCTGATCAGTACAAACCAGAAGCCGTTGCTAGTGCCTATCATAAGATCTTAGGCCTGGCTCTGGATAAATTAACCATTGTTATGGGGGCCCTAACCTCTACCGCTCGAGAGATGATCGAAACCCCTAAGGTTCCCGAGGCAACCCCGCCACCACCCGAAATCCCACCTTCTCCCTCCCCGCTTGAACCCGAAATCCCCGAGCCCTCTCCTCCGCCATACCCGTCAGCCCCGGGGGTATATCCAGATTTATCACCCTTATCCCTTGAAGTGAACTCGGAAATGTCAGCCCCTAATCTTGTTAAAGCTATGCTGGTGCAATTAACACGCACTAAAGTAGATCCAAATGGGGTACAGAACATCACTTATGAGTGGCGCACGCGTAGTAAAGCGGAGATGAAGGAATTTATTGATGATACAGGGCAACAGCCAAACGAGCCAGTGCTTGCATGGGTAGGACGACTTATTCTGGATTTTGGTCAGGAATTAGTTGACCAGGAGGAGGCAACTCTGCTTTCCCGAAGTCCCGCCTGGTCGAGAGGAACCGCCCGCGGGGTGCTTTTTACCGCCCCAATTTGGCCCATTTCAGTTCCCGCAGCTGCATACTTGCAGATTCAAAATAGCCCACAGGCATTTCAGCTTCCCCCCGAGGGCATTTCCACCCCACGTAGTTTAATTCATACTATTGCGGGGGCATCCCTCATTTGGTGGGACCCTACACAGACCCCGCTGGGCCTAACACAGGCATAGCAGCAATTACGCCCGTTTCAAGCTTACTGTTATGTTAATGACCCCGCCAGTATCCCTGTACACGAGCAAGGAATAGATGTGGCACTTGATAGCAGCCCCCTCGGAGACACTTGCACGTTATTATGGCTGCAGGGCTTCCAGGGTCGACCAGTCACCTCACTTTTCCAGGCTATGGATCGTTTACAATGGCCTACCCCTCGATCAGCCACAGTGGCCGCAGCGGCCCCCGGGGGTAGGTCCAGGATCCTGAATGTTCTAACATAGAATGAAAGATTTTTGGTTTTTTGCTTAACAAAGGGGGGCTTAACAAGGAGGTTGTGCGGAAGCTAAGCCGCGCGCAGCAAAGGGAGCTGGCTATAACTTTGGGGTGGGAAGACCGCTTAAGGGACCCACAGCCGGGAAACGGCATGAGACCGAGTGCATAATGGCGACCCGCACTCGGTCTTCTGACCTCAGGCTGTACTTTTCTTTAACTACTCTCGATAATCAGGAGGTCCGATTCTTGTTAGATACAGGTGCCCAGGTGTCTATTATTCCCCCGTCTATTCCCCATAAGCGTACAGGTCGCGTTGTCTATGTCCAGGGGATCAATAGCATCGATCCCCGACCTGAAGTCAAAGTAAAAGCCACCCTTCGGGGCGCTCCTGTCCAGTTTACGGCTCTCCTGGAAGACCAGGCTATTCTTGGTATAAACGAATTAAAGGCTTTTAAATTAGCCTCAGTTGTTGTTGACGCCCTACCTGTCACTCCACTTAGCAGTCCCCACGAACCCCGTGCCAGTAATCCAACCCCGTGGAAATACCAGCCCATCCCTACTCCTCCTCAGGGAAAGGCCTCCATTAGTCGGCTCTTAGCCCAACTCGAAAGCGCCCAGCATATCCAGCGCGTCTCCACTAGCCGATACTTGTCCAGTGCCTGGGGCATCCCAAAGCCCCATCAGCCTAATGAGTACCGTATGGTTATTGATTATCGGTCAGCTAATCAGCATATTGAGGCTGTTGCTTTTGCCAGTCCGTGGGACTTGCTTACCATTGAGCGTGTCTTGCTCAACCGGCAGGCCAAGTGGGCATGTACCCTTGACCTTAAAAACATGTTCTATCAAATACCGCTTTATGACCCACAGGGACTTCTTAACTTTGCATATGAAGGTGCCCAGTATCAGTGGCAAGTTTGTCCCCAGGGATACCGAAATTCACCTGCCTGTGCCACTGAGGCCTTAACCCGAACCCTGCAAGTCATTTCACCCCAGCCTGACTTCCAAGTCGTCCATTATATGGATGACATCCTTATCTGTGGTCCTCACCCCGGTCCCGTCCAAACCCTTACCGGCCAGGTCCTTCAAGCCTTACAAAATGTTGGGTGGGAAGTTAACAAGCCAAAAAAGCTGTTTGCAGCCGTCAGTTTCATTTCAGTTTTGGGGGTTTAACGTTGAGGAAGGAATCCTCCAGCATTCCTCATACCAGTGGCTACAACCTCAGTTTAAGGTGGGAGTTCACCCTCCCCGAAAACCAATTCAGAAAATCCTTGGGATTTTTAATTACCACCAAGCTTTCCTTCCAGCTAACCTACTTAATGCCCTTTTTACCGTTCAGCAGTTCGTAAAAAGCAAAAAACTGTTTTGGACCAATGAGGCCGATCAGGCTTTAAACAGCTTGGCAGCATGGCTTCATTCTAAACCTATCCTATATCAGTGGGAACCTAAAGATCCAATCCTTATTACCCTAACTATTGTGACCCACAGCGTAAGCGCCGTGATTACCCAGGATAATTACCCGGTGTACCACAGTGCCCACACCTTTAATGGTCCGGAATATAGGTATGGGGTCGGTGGGGCACATGCTTCTTGGAGTCAAACTAGTTGCCCCTTGGGCTAAATTGGCTCATGGTAAGCTCCAAGGTCCTCATGTGCACCTTATTCCCTGGTTGACATTTACTCCGGCCCCTCAGTTTCATGGTTCAACGGCCACTTGGGAAAAGTTGGTGTTTATAGCACAGGAGGCTTTTAGCTTGTGGGTGTTGTGTTCTAGTTCCACAGTTGAGGAAGAATTCAGTTTAGCTGAGCTAAGCATGTTTGAGCCATGGATTGTATCTGACGGGGGCATGGTTCCTTCCCCCCGTGCTGGTATCCTTTGTCAGCGATGTGATGTATTTCAGGCTGAACTTCTCCCGAGTCATGTGTCAGCCCAACTAGCTGAAGTGCAGGGAATACTTTTAGCTGCCTCTCACCTTGCTTATGCCCATCCCCGTACCCGGGTTGTCCTCGGTATTGATTCCGCCTATGGGGTTTCCATCCTCACTCGAGAGGGACAGCCACGGGCCCACGAGGATCTGTGGGAACAAGTTTTTACCCTGATGTATAAAACCAAACTACCCTGGTTTGTTACCCATTGTCCTTCTCACCGGCCAGATAGTAATCCACTCCATACTGCCCTTAATCAGCATCTCCATGCTTTTAAGGGTGAGACCTCTAGCAACCCTGAGGTGTCTTTTGTGGCTCCTATTAACCCTCTGGATCCTTTCTTGGTATGGATGCATGAGGAATGGGGACACTTGCCTGGATGAGCTCTCCATCAAATTCTCACGGTACATGGGCACCGTAAATTGGATTTGACCCGTGAGCACTGCAATACTGTTATACGCGCTTGCCAGCAGTGCCAAGCGACTCGTTATACGTCCCGCCCTGTTGTTGCCCATGGAGCGCTAGACCCTCAGTTGTTCAGACCTGGATACTATTGGCAATTAGACTTGATTGGCCCTTTACCTGGGGCTAAATTGTTTCCTAAGGGGTTAGTAGTTGTAGATTTAGGTTCCCGGCGAATTTATTGTTTGCCGTTGAAAAAGTCCATGGCTCTAGAAGTTAACAAAGCCTTACTCCAAGTTTTTGCAGCCTGGGGAATTCCCTCTGAAATCCAGACTGATGGAGGCCCTCCATTTACCAGTCACAGCTTTGAGGACTTAGTCACTAAGTGGGGCGCTCAGCTCCATGTGCATCTCCCTTATCAGCCCCATAGCAACGGTGTTGTGAAACGTCACATTGGGATTCTCAAGACACAACTCTGTGCCATTACTGGAAAGCCAGACTATAAGGGCTGGCATTTAGTTCTACCTCAGGCACATGTCACTCTAAATGCAGCTTACAGCCGCTGGCCAGAAATTGATCCAGAGCCACCCCCACCTTGGAAACCGATTTTCAAACCCCAAGAGCCAGTATGGTTATGTACCCCAGTGGTGTCTGGGTGGTCACAACCCGTCCCAGCTGTTGTGTCTAAGCCGGGCCACTTCCCCAATATCTATCATGTCGTATGTACTGGTCAGTCAAAAACTCCATTGGTACATCATAACTGGCTTAGCCGGCGGTCGTAGTTAGGTCACGGGGGCATGTACCCCCAAATGTCTCTGTTAATTAGCTACCATATTTTGCTGTTTCGTTATTATTTGTATCAGTGTGTAACTGCTGCTCTAGCACTAAAATGCAATAGATTCGTGCAAAAAGGGGGGGGGGGGCGCATCTATATAACGGGACCTGCCCTAGGGCTCATCCTATTTTCTGCTTTCTCGTTTTAGGCTTGTTTGCAGCTGCAGCATCCACAGCCAAACCCCCTTGTGAACTGGATTCTGGCCTACGCTCGGCAGGAACTCCTGGCTGCTAACTCAGGCGATGTTTCCTCTATTCCCCCTAACCACTATTGCATTGTGTGCTCTAACCCTCTCTCCATTCCTGGGCAGATCCCTTTCTCTCTTAATTTTATCCCCATCGAAAATGTGTCTCGTGAAGAGCCTATCTCACGGTGTAATAAATCCGACTGGCCCTGGAGACATTTGTTTACTTGCAATTCTACTCAGTCAGATCAATTTAAGACCCCTAGCACCTCTATTTCTGTGTATAACCCCAGTCCTCCTGCCAGTCCTTGTTTTGTGTTTTTGGGTCCTGGTTCTATCCGTTCCTGGGGAGACTATCCCAACTGTTCTCATTTTTATATGCCGCCACCCCCTTGTCAGTGGTGTGGTGAGCAAGGACTGTGATGGTCAGCCCAATTGGCAGAGGCCAACTTCCCCTAACTGGTATTGTCAAGCCTTTAAGTCCACCTTAGCCACGCTTAATCAGTCTAAGGTCCTTGTTACTGTGTTTAATGCTACTTCATGGTTATCTAATTTCCCCCTCGTATCCTCTACTACCAAAAGGCAAATGGTTCGTCTCAGAGCCATTGATTGGGCGCATCGTCATCACTGGATTGCAGTTGTCCTCGACCCCATAGCTGTAAGCAAAAGGAATATGTCCTCAATTACTTCTGGCCTGTATTCCCCTCCAGGGATTTATTGGCTATGTGGTCGTGGTATTGCCCATAGTCATCTCTATTTCTCCAAGGGTATTTGTGCTCTTGGGCAAGTTTTCATTAAAGGAGGAGGTGTCTTTCACAGACCTCTCCCTGTGTTTGGTCCACAAAAACGTGAAGTTACATAGTGGACACGGTTAAAATCTGCCACTAAAACCCTCTTTTGGGGCTATGTGCAGTTTAATCCCCTCAGTTATGCTTTTACTCTTGGTCAGCTTCGGAATCTTTCAATAAATTTAGAGACGCTTACTAATCTTACAGCTCTTGGATTCCAGCAGGTTAATAACTCCCTTACTGAATATGCCAAGCAGAATCGCCTCATGCTGCAGACCCTGTTGCACCAAGGCTTTTGTGAAGCGTTGGAGAATTTGGACTCTCGCTTTAAAGGGCAATGTTGCCTCCGTTTGCGTCCTGGCTGGAACAACATCTCTGCCATCACCCAACAGTTATCATCTCTGGCTGTTCACATCCGCGAGGAGCGCCAAACTTGGGACAGGTGGCAAACCACTTTATCCGGCTGGGGACTTGGACAATGGGAACAATCCTTTAAGTATTGGTTAATTACTGCAGCAGTTGTAATTATTTTCCTGTTAAGCCTTTCATGTACCAAAGCCTTAATTACTAGAGCTGTCTCTGCGCTTCCTATTCAAGCTACATACTCTGCCTTCCAGTCAGCTGATGACCAGTCAGACACCGAGACCCCTGTCTAAATTTTCTCTTGGGTTTTTGTAATTTGGTCTCTTTTCCCTAGGCTCGTCCCCCTCCTAGGCGTGAGCTGACCCTCTCGTGATGGACCGTCTATCAGCCACGGGGGCATGTCACAGCCGAAAGGCCTCTGGCCTAACATGGCGTCTGGATGGCCAATTGCCAGTCATCTAAAGGTCACACTAGTACTGTGCGCAGCACCGTAGTGCTGTGTGCAACCTTAGAGGGCCGTGTGCAAGTTCCCGCTCTTTTTCCTGGTCACCTAGGGGTTAGGATAGGGTCGTGTGCAGTCTCCTGCTCTTCTGCCTAGCAACCCAGGGGTCAGGTTAGTGCTGTGTGCATAACACCAGCGTGCCTTGTGCAAAGGAGCGCAATCTGACCAATCGTAAGGCAGTTCAAAGGGTCAGATTGGGGTTGTGTGCAAACTGTGCTAGTGTGCTGAGTGCAGCTTCTAGCAGCTTCCAGTGTGCCGTGTGCAAAATCTGCCCACGTAGGGGGCAACAGCTCGGAACCTGGAGGGTGGGGGAGCTAGAGACCAATCAAATTGTGCCAGGTGTAAAACAGTCCCTGGAATAAAACCATGCCTCAAGCCAGGGTCTGTAGGAGTATCTGCTAACTGACTGAAGGACCTGATCAACCCTTCAGCCAGGGGTCTCCTCCGGATATAGCCGGCTCGTGTCATGTGTTTTTGTTTCTTTTTCAACGGTATTTTTCTATGGATTGCTTACTTTTTCAACGGTATTTTTCACGTGTTGCTTATTTATTCTACGGTATTTTTCCACGGATTCGGTATGCTTCTGGTGTCTGTTCTGCTGGTCAGCTGCGCCTGGAACACGGTATTTGCTCACTAACTGTCTGTGCTTTGCCTAACCTTTCCTCTCCTCCTTCCCCTTTTATTTGGTATACAACTGCATATGCTACTGCCTGCTGTAAAGTAATGTATATATGGTATCTAAGGATTGAGTTGTTTTAGATAGCTGCTATCAAAGTTAATTTGGTATATTTGATGATAATATTTGGTTAAGTGCGCGCACAGATCATTTATTTGGTGTATTCGTTTACCTTTTACAAGAGCAATTGATTTTGAAGTATTTGGTTATGTGTTAATGCATGTAAATAGCTTGTTTCTGTTAGTTGATAGAAGTGCTCCTCCCCAGCTCAAGTTGTGATTTTCTCCCTGTTAATAAACGGCCACGTGGTGTTTGAAGTTTCCAGCCTGTCTGGTCTTAGTTTTTCCTCACTCGATCAAAAGAACTTCACCGAACCCACATTCGGGGTCGGACACACATATGATAAAACCTTAATCTAATTTTATCTGGATACCAAAAGCTAGAGAAAGGCATATGTGGGATTTTAAATGAGCACTGTCAAGTACTTTAATTGTTTTTAATTTTTCTTTCTGTAATATGCTGTCTCCTTGGTGCATCTGTGTGTTTGGGGTTTTTTAGGTTTTTTTTTTAAGCTGTAGTGTGTTTAAATTATAACAATTTTAAAATCTCTTGCTTTGAAGCTGTTCAAGATAATACTAAATTAAAATACAACCAAACAATTAAAAATAACTTTTGATTGGAGGAAAAAAAGAGACAATTAAACCATGCATTAAAATAAAAACCTTATAGGATTCTGTTCTGCAAACACTTAGTCACAGGAAAAGCTTTCACATTTAAAGTCCCATTGACTCAGAAAGGACTATTCTTAAGAGTAAAGACAATTTGCTTGCAGAGGAGTATAAGAGGTAATGTAGAATCATGCTCTGGTTGTTTTTCCATAATCTCATGTTTGCCTATTTGACTTAAAATAAGCAACATGGTGAAAATGTGATTCCATTATATTTGTGCAATTAATATCTCTGCATTAGACATGAATTAACTCTGATAATTGCCATTGGTGTTAAGACTCATTAACTCAATGCCACTCAAGGTAATAAAAAAGGAATTATAATTTCTTGTTGTACAAAGTAATGATCAGTACAAAGTAATGATCAGCTTCAATCATCAGCAATTTCAATCAAGACATACTGACAGTCATAAACATAAGCTTGTAAAATATAATAACTGTTGTCTGACAAATTATAACTATTGCAAACAATTGTAAGTGGTGAGCATACAGAAGAATAGGTACTATATGCTTACCTATACAAGAGTGTAAGGAACCATTGCTTGAATATCATATGATTTATGAGAACTATTTCATTTTTTTATCACTAACAAAATAATTTGGTATTACTAGATCTGAGACAGGGAAATACGGCCATCATCAAAATAACTACAATAAACCGTGTTATTGCCATCTTTGGACATAGGTGAGAATAGAATATTCTCTTTACTGTCCTACTTGTCAATAAGGTATTAGGAGTTCAGTCCTGAGGTTTATTTGAAGGGTAACCTGAAATGGCTTTTATTAAAAAGCTGTTTTTTAGGATTCAGCTCTGCTCCCAATACATACAACAGCAGAACTCACACTGACCTCAGGGGCAGAATCAGGCCTTGAAACAAACAGACATGTTCACCTTCCAGACTTAAATTTATAATTTTAAAATAAATTGTTTACAAATGGGCCAGGGCCAAAACCAAAACCCTGGCTCTGAACCAGCCTAAACTCTACCAGTTTAAAAAAAAACAAACCAAACAAACTACCACACATCAAAAGCTTGCTTCTCCCCACCCCCACACTCCCATTACACTAGTGTAGAATTGCATCAGTGTAATACTAGCATACATTTCTCTCCTGACTTACTGTATCAGATTCAAAGCTGCTCCAGAGATTTTGGTCCATTTTTTTTAAATCTAGAAACAGGAGCAAAGTGAATTTGAGGAGCCCACACACTTGCCCTCTTGCCCTATGTTATTTGAAGGAGGAAAAGATGACTAGGCTCTTCTCACCATTGACTTTTTCTGGTCCCATCTAGATGGCAGATCGCAGACCTTCACAGGGCTAGTTGATATGGACCATTCCTTCCCCCACCCCCACACTGCCATTTCTGCTACAGCAAGGAGTCTGCTCACGTTGTAACTGCCTGCTCCACTGTACCATGGGACAGAGAATCCAGTTACAGCTATGGTGGCTCTTACAGCAGCTCTCACATTGGGATTTGGAAAGTCTCATCCTAACCAAAGTTCAAGCAACTGTGACATAACATTTTGGTTTGGGCCAGCTCTGTCATGCATTGCTGCTCTCTTTAAGTGTTAGATGTCATCAACTCCACTAGTGACAACATCTACCTCTCAGCTCAGGGCTTGACCTTTAAGACATGTTTATTTGCCTTGTTTAAGTCTGCACTACTCATTCTCTGTAATGACTTGGAATCTCAAGATCCCATTTTTAAAGGGTACTTATTTCTTCTTAAAGATAATTAAGAGATGCATTTCTGTTCATGTCTGTTCAGGATTAGTCACGTTGTATGCCATGTAGTTGGAGCCTTGTTGGTCCCAGAATATTAGAGACACAAGCTATGTGAGAGATCCAGATTAACACGGCTATCCCTCTGATACAAGGTATGTGAGAGAACATCTTTTATTTGACCAACTTCTGTTGGTGAGAAAGACAAGATTTCTAGCCACACAGAGCTCTTCTTCAGGTCTGGGAAAGGTACTTCAAGCATCACAGATAAATGCAAAGTGGAATAGATGGTTTAGCATAAGCAGTTAGCACATTCAAGGGTTCCTTAGAAATAGGTTCTAACTCTTTGATCTTCCATTTAGTCATGACATGGGATAGGGCTGCAGCGCCAAGGCTTCCTCCCTGGAGGTATTGCCTTCTTTAACAGCCCAACAAAGGCCCATCTCAGTACCCTCAGTTGATGTCCTTTCAGCTGCCCTCACCTGGGCTCAGTCTTTAACCAGACCAGCAGGCCCTCGCCTGATCTGGTTAGGTTCTGGGCTCACTCCCTCTGTCCTGCCTGCAGTGAGCTGTCCCTGTCTGTTACTAGCTGTATAAATATTCATACAAGTCTGTCAGATCTTCCTCCTAAAATTAGTCCTTTTTTTAGGACCTTGAGAAGAGTCTCTTTAAAAACATATTTATGCACTTTATTAGTATATTAGACAGACTGGATATGGCCTTATAAATTACAGGCTTTCCTATACTCATGCAGTGATGGGGCCAAGTCTCAAGTTAACTTTAATGGGATTTTGGCTCAGCAAGGATGGAGAAAAAAATTAGCCTATGATTTATACTGCTTTCAAATCTCTCAGTGAGGAAAAATACAGAAATAGTCCTTATGTAATACACTTGTGTGCAATTGGTTTTCTGCATAACCCATATAAAATGTAATCGGGTATAATAAAGTCACATTTCACTGAAGTCTTACATATTCTAGCCTTAGTGAAAATAACTGCTGGCTTCTCCAATCAGTTTGACCAAGTCAGGTCAAAAAAAGATGTATTCATTGCATTGTGTGGTTTGATTTTTTTTACTTTGAAAAAAAGTGAAATTGCTTTGACAAAAGCACAACATATGACAAAAATTAGGAAGTGTGCTCTACAGTAACTCCTTGCTTAATGTTATAGTTATGTTCCTGAAAAATGTGACTTTAAGCAATATGATGTTAAGTGAATCCAATTTCCTGATAAGAATTAATGCAAATGGTGGTAGATTCCAGGAAAATTTCTCACAAGACCAAAAAACCTATATATTATATAGATATAAACACAGTATTTTTAAAACAAAAAATTTAATACAGTTCACAGCTATGATGATTGTGAGGCTTGGTTGAGGTAGTAAAGTTAGAGGGTGGAAAAGAGGGATATTTCCCTGGGAATGCCTTGCTGCTAAATTATGAACTAGCACTTGGCTGAGCCCTCAAGGTTAACACATTGTAAACTTGAGGGAGGGGACACAGCATAGCAGACAGAGATAGACACACCTTGTGTGTGGGAGTGAGAGAGATGCACACTGCCCCTTTAAGTAAGCTGACCCACTCTTAAGTGCGTTGTCTTTTTAAGTGGATCAGAAAGTTGAGACAGCAGCTGCTGCCCCAGGCTCTCTGTCCATGTCCCCTCCCTGCTCTATATGGAGAAGGGGTAAGCAGGGTGCAGGAGCAGGGGACACCCTGACATTAGCCCACCCCTTCCCCCCTGCACAGCAAGCAGGAGTCTCTAGGAGCAGCTCCAAGGCAGACGGCAGGAGCAGCACATGGCAGTGGGGGGAGGGACAGCTGACCTGCCTGGCAACTGATAGCCTGCTGGGTGACTGCCACACAGGGAACTTAAGGGAGCGGGGAGCTGATGGGGGGCTGCCGGTCCACTCTGGTTCCAAGCCTCCACCAGCTAACCGCAATGGGTTGCTCTTCCTGCAAGCAGTGGACAAAGCAAGTGACAAAGCAGGCAGCTGCCAAATGATGTTATAAGGGAGCATTGCATAACTTTAAATGAGCATGTTCCCTAACTGATCAGCAACATCACAATGAAACAACTTTAAACTCCTACCTGACACATGGGGCCACAACCGTGGTACCCCTAACCCACCCAGCAATATCGTCAATCCATCCAACTACACACACAGCCCAGAAGAAAAGTCTGTCCTAGCTGGGGACTGCTTCTGCCCCGCCACTCCACCAACATGATACAGTCTGTGGATCTGGGAAGCCACTTTCGCCATCGTCCGAGCTCCACGAATCACTTCGAGACAACACTGAACAGTGCACTGATACAGCAGTACGCCCCACCAACAGCACAAGAAGAAGAACTGCACAGTGATCGCTCCTGAGGGTCGAAATGACATCTGGACCTATACATTGCAATGGCCTTCTGCGACGTGAACACATAGGCAGAGAATGTGGGAAAAACAACTATCGCTTGCCTCATAACCTAGAGGTCGGCAGAACACAATTGCCATCCAAGCCTCCAGAAACCCACCTGACATCATCAAAAGAGCTGATAAAGGAGGTGTGTTGCTCACATGAACAGGTTCTGACGACCGGAAAAGTAGCGGCCGAAGATACAACTCTCCAATACACAAATTCTACAAAGCCACTTTCCTCAGATCCCACGAGGAATCACTAAGAAACTGCAGCTTTACTCGAGGAGCACGCCTACACGTAACACGGGATAAATCAGACATACACTTAGAAGCCGACCAGCTTATTCTATTCTAGCTCCCAAGATCCAAACGTAGGAGTCCACGGAACATCCTGGCCCACGCCCTATCATCTCAGGCATTGGCAACTCTCACTGAAGGACTCTCTGGATATGGGACTACTCTAACTGCAGACCGCTATGCCACCCAGAACTCCGCTATGCTATCGCTGGTGACAGCCACTGATTTCCTCGAGGAACTACAATCATTGTCACTCCACGAAAACACCATCCTAGCCACAATGGGATGTAGAGGCTCGCTACACAAATCAATCCCACCACACAGATGAGATCACAAGCTGTCAGAACAGTGTCCCTGAATGATGTCAACAGCACAATCTGGCCTGCTGCGCTCTGTGCTTTATCACTCACAGCATAACTATTCAAATTTGATGACAATAATATCATCCAGATCAGTGGCACTGCTAATGGGCACCGCATGGCCCACATTGCCAATTCTTTTTATGGCTGACCGGCGAACAACGCTTCTCAGCTCTCCCCATACTCACGGCCTTCTCTACCTAACGCTACTTGATAATGACATCTTCAATCATCGGACCCGCATGGAAGGAGACTCTTGAAAAATTCCCGCACAATTTCAAACAGCTCCAACCCCAACCATCAACCTCACGCGCTTGACCAATCTACCGGGAGGTCCACTTTCTAGAGCACCGTAGGTGGCAATAAGGGATGTCACATTAAACACCACCCTATAAATCGAAAACCTTAGCTGACCGCTATGCTACCTTCATGCCTCCAGCTTCCATCCCGGGCAGCATCTACATGATCATTGGTCTCGGGCAGCCAAGCACTAGGTACAACCGCATTTGCTGCTCACCAACCCCAACGAGACCCTACAAATCTCCACCAAGCATTCTCCAAAACTACAATCGCCCTGTACGAGGAAATACAGGAACAGATCAACAGAGACCAGAGGTGTCCCAGAAAGCCTCTCCTATGCAAACAAACCCAAGGAAGAAACAACAGGAACTCCAACTGGCCATCACGTAGCCCCAGCTAAACCCTCCAACACATCATCAGGGATCTACAAACCATCCCTGGACAACTGCATCCAACACTTTTACAGGGCTCTTGGGATGTAGGCCAATCCTCACCCACAGACAACTGCCACTGAAAACATATCTCCAACCAGCAACTGCACACACGCACCATAGGAGCTCTAGCTCGGAACCAATCCGTGCAACAAACTCGATGCCAACTCGGCCCACATATCTACACCCTGGCGACGACCAATCACAGGACCCGTAACGCCGATCACCACAACCACCACGATACCGGTTCATCACGACTGCACGTCCACAATGTAGTACACCATCATATAGCCAGCAATGCCCCTCTGCTATGTACATCGGCCAAACTGACAGTCTCTGACGAAAAGGATGAAATGGGACACAATCAATATCAGTAATGGTCAATATAACAAAAACCTGTAGAGAGTACTTTTCAACTCCCTGGCCACACTATAGCCAGATGCCTTAAGGTGGCATCGCCTGCAGCAAAAAAAAAAAAACTTCCGGCACAGACTTCAAAGAGAAACTGCTGCCTGAGCTCAAATTATGTCAAATTGGACACCATCAGCTCAGGGTTGAACAAAGACGGTGAAATGGCTTGCCACCACTACACAACCAGCTTTTCTCTCCCTGTGTTTTCACACCATCAACTGCTAAACAGGGCTCATCTCTCACTCTGACATTACACTCGTTATCGTCCATCACACTATACCTACCCACCACACTGCAGAGTGGAAACAGCTCTATGTCCCTACACAAACGGCCCACAGCTTACACAAACTTAATACGTAACCCGTGAGAAGAGAGATCTGAGTAAACTGAAGAATAAAAAAAATAAAAAGAAGTTAAACAAAAGCCGTATAAAACCGCTTTCACGATGATAATATAAAAATAACACCATACAATACGAATAGAAATAATAATAAAGACAACTACACAAAATTACCCATATACAACGAAAAAAAGACAAAAATGGCTCACAGCCTGCCCCTATGGAAATTTTCCGACTTACATTCATGGACTGACGAAGTGGTATTCACGCATGAAAGCTCATGACCAAAACGTCGTTTAGTCTATAAGGTGCCTCAGGATTCTCTGCAACTTTAACCAGGACAACTGCAAGTGTAGAGTTACTGTATCATGTAGTTCTCAGCAGGAATGAGAGATGAGAATGCATTGATGATCAGGGACAAAATTGTCAAATTTGAGGGCCTTGAACCATATTAGACACTTAATTAAGTGGCCTGATTTTCCACGGAAGTCAGTGGTAGCTCCAGATGCTCAGAACCTCTTCAAATGTTTTATGGGTTTAAAAAGCTTAACTGCAGCCTGTTCATTTTGAAAATTTGGGGCCAGGCTTTTTAAGACAGACCAATAAAGGATATCATGTTGGCAGGCCCTCAGCATTGAAGATATTCCCATAGAACTGTACAGTACTTTTAGGTTAATAATCTACACATCAAGCATGAAATGCCTAGATTTGCCAATTCAGATTCTGGCAGTGTTGATGAAGTCAGTGCTTTCAGGATAGATAAATAATACAGTAATCTGTACTGAAGTCAGTTTAGCACTTGTATTACTGTAGTGCTATGTGGGCCTTTCAGATGAGATCTTTAAAACCCAGGTGCTATCTGCTCTGCACGTACATTAAAGACTCCATGTCAATTTTTGTGAGAGCAGAGGTTTGCTCTACTGTGATGGCTGGTTGCCCTTCTACCACCCAAGAGGTGCTGCATTCTAGGTATGTGTAAACTTTGCTAATAACTACCCCTCCTTTGGGATGAAAGGTGCTATATATGCACATTTGGCATCAATTTTTAATTAGAGTCTGATCGAATAGCAGTTCTACTTGTGGAACCCCTGCTGATGTCAATGGGACTTCTTTGGGAGTTCATGGGTACAATGACTGTAAGATCAGGCACTATTTTACTAAAGATCTTGAATTGCCACTCATCTGTGAAAACTCATTCCTCACACTACCTAATATTTACTTCTTTAGACCAGTGCATACTACTATTTTTGACAGAGGCATATTTAATATTTGTTTTATTTTAAAAACAGCCAACTTA
Source organism: Chelonoidis abingdonii (assembly GCF_003597395.2). Classification (NCBI taxonomy): domain Eukaryota; kingdom Metazoa; phylum Chordata; order Testudines; family Testudinidae; genus Chelonoidis; species Chelonoidis abingdonii. The sequence continues at coordinate 115,228,991 of NC_133773.1, read as the reverse complement.
TGCTTTCATTGAAAATTAATCCAGATGATTTACTCTTAATAGGGGTCTTAATTCTACTGATCAATTTTTTTAAATGAACTATTTCCCAAAATACATAATCACAGAGTATTGTTTGATTGAAAAGCAGTTCCATTTATATGGAACATTTGGAGCTCCACTGACACAGTAATTTTTTTTTTTTCCCCCATCCTCTCTGAAGAAATGAGGTCAAGCATTACCCAGTCCTTGGCAACAAAACTTTGACTCATTCTACCACAAAGCATCCAGAATCCCCCTCTGGTCCCTGTCAAATTGTTCAGATCCTTTGGAAAAAAAAAAAAATCTTTGACATCATGAGAAAGGGAATATAGAAAAGATGTCCTCACTGCATGGAAGTATTTAGAGTTGGTCTGAGATTTGAATTAGAATCCCTGCACTTTCTAGGATATCATCTATTAATTCATTAAATGCATTTTATAAGCACTCAGGTACTTCATAGTAAAATTTTGTAAAGACACTTACAGTACAGGTATCCCTTCATTATACAAATACTGAAATGCAGCTATCTCAAAGAATCATCAACTCAGCAAAAAATTTTCAGACAGGAAGTAAAGAATAGTACCACATTCATTTGAAGCAACTGGGAAATTTAGTTAGTCAGAAGGCAATACTTGGCATCCCCGATGAACTGAAGAAAAATGCAGAGTTCAACAAAACAAAAACTAAGAAATATTCAATATATTTTCTACAGCTAAGAGAACAGGTCAGCTCCTCTTTCCTGTTAAGTACTAAAAAGCAGCCTTAAAGCCAATTTAACTGGTAAGTGGAAGAGTCTTTCATAGTGGAATCTCCCAGTGGCATAGAGTCCTCCAAACAGCCCCTTCATCAGTAGTCTCCCATCCTCCTGCATATCGAGTACATCTGGAGACAAGGGGCCAGGGCAAGATGTTTGTAATTCTCAAGCTATTCCCAGCTTCCAGAACAGCACCTTGGGAATCTAAGCCCCTGTCAAGGTATTTCCCCTCCCTCCCCCCGTTTGAACTTTAGCATCCAAAAGTGGGGACCTGCATGGACACTAAGCTTAATTCCTAGCTTAGATCTGATAGCACTACCACCAGCCAAAATATAGTGTTTGGCACACTTTGTTCCCCCAAAACCTTCCCTGGGGAACCCAAGACCCAAACCCCTTGGGTCTTAAAACCAGGAGAAATAAACCATCCCCCATCCCAGACTTTCCCCTCCCTGGCTTACCCTGAGAGGCTACACTGATCCAAACTCCTTGGAGCTTAAAACAGAGAGGAATTAACCTTCTCCCCCTCTCCTTTCCCCCCACCAATCCCTGGTGAGTTCAGACCCAATCCCCTTGGGTCTTAGGCAAGGGAAAAAAAGTCAGGTTCTTAAAAAAGAAAGCTTTTAATTAAAGAAAAAAGTAAAAATTCTTTGTAAAATCAGGATGGAAAAATGTTTACAGGGTATTCAGCTCACATAGACTAGAGGGACTCCCCCATGCCCCAAGCCTGAGATTCAAGTTACAGCAAACAGAGGTAAAAAATCCTTCCAGCAAAATACACATTCACAAGTTAAGAAAACAAACATAAGACTAATTTGCCTTTCCTAGCTAGTACTTACTATTTTGAACATGAGAGACTTTCAGAAAGATTGGAGAAACCTGGGGTGCACGTCTGGTCTCTCTTAGCTCCAAGAGCGAACAATGAACAAAACAAACAGCACAAACAAAGACTTCCCTCCACCAAGATTTGAAAGTATCTTGTCCCCCCATTGGTCCTCTGGTCAGGGGTCAGCCAGGTTCACTGAGCTTCTTAACCTTTTACAGGTAAAAGAGACATTAACCCTTAACCATCTGTTTATAACAGCCCCCATCTCACAAAACACTTAAGTGTCTGCTTAACTTGATTCATGAGTAGACCTACTGAAATCAATGGAACTGCTCATGTTCTTAAAATTCGGCAGATGCTTAAGAGCCTTGCTGCATCACAGCCATAGGTAATAGGGTCTAAAACAGAGAAATCCAGACACTGCTCTACTTCATGGAGGATGCCAGCTTTGTGGCCAGACAACCCCAGGACTAGAAGGCATCAAGGTGACTTAAAGCACCTTACCACTCTGTCCTGAGATGAGCATATGGATCTCTGCCAACATAATTGATTTTATTATGTATCTTATAGGTAAATTCTGATGTTTGTTGGTTTAGATTATAAAGATTAGGTAATGTGAATATATTTTCTGTCTGGTTAAAATAGGAATCATTTAATATTTTTCTTGTGTTCACATAAGAATTCACTATGCTTACACCTTCTCTCACCATTTCCTGAATATTGTCTGCTCTGTCACACATCATGAAAATATTTGGTGACTTTAATCCTATTTATGCTAAGGTCTCTTCTGTTGTTGACAAATCTGTTCTTGTAATCAGTGGTAATAGTGCAGATGTGTTGTATAATCAGTGACAGACATTTAAGGGCCAAATGCAGCCATGCTAAGTGTGCTGGGCTCCCACTGATTAAAATGGGAGTAAAATATATTTAAGGGCATCAGGATGTGAACAAGTCAAAACAACAACAACAACAACAACAACTTCTGCCTCAATTGACTTAGAAGTAAAAATTCTTGACTTTTTAAAACTGAGCTTGAATTACTGCTTCCTAGACCATAGTTTTCATGACCGTTTGTTTGTACAACCAATGAAGCATTGTAATAAATGAAGTGCTCGGTTCTGTTTTCATTCATGAAGTCCAAGGAAAAACTGAGAATGCAATTCTGAGTAGTGCTGAGTGCATCTTGGGCTGTTACTGGGAGCTGAGTACGTTCAGCAACATACAAAATCAAATCCTAAGTGTTCTTTCTAGTGGAATTTTGAGAAGAATAAAAAGATTGGCACTGTGCCTAGAAATAGGAGCTGTAGATTGTGTATCTTAGACCTAAACCAGGGGTGGGGAACCTTTTTTCTACCAAAAATCAGTCAGGGGCCACATACACAGAGGCTTGGGGCTTCCCCCTCCCCACCTCTGCAGAGGGGCAAGCCAGTGCTTGTGACTCCAGCCTTGCAGGCTGTGCAGAGGCTCAAGTCTTCCCTAGGCTCTGGGATGCGGCCAGAAATGGGTTCAGGGTGTGAGAGGGGACTCAGGCTGGGGTCAAGGGGTTTGGGCTCTGGGTGGGAGCTTGGGTGCAGGAGGGGGTTCCAGGCTGGGGTAGGGATGCAGGAGGGGGTGCAGGTGCAAGCTGCAGCTGGGAGGGGTTGCAGGTGCAAGCTGCAGCTGGGAGGTGCTTACCATGGGCAGCTCCTGGTCGGCAGTGCAGTGCGGCTAAGGTAGGCTCCCTAGGTGGAGGACCAGGTGACTGTGTGCGCTGCCTGCACACACACACACACACCCCCACCCACCCACACACACCCCCCCACCCCACCCCTGCAGATTCCATTGGCCGCAGTTGCCGGCTAATGAGAGCTGTGGGGCTGGCACTGGGGGCTAGGGCAGTGTGCGGAGCTTCCTTGATTGCCCCCCACCTAGGGGCCGCAGGGACATGTCAGTGAGCCGGTGCTTGTGGGTCCAGCCCCATGGGGAGGGCATTGAGGTTCAGGGTTTCTGGCCCACTGCAGAGACTTGCTGCAGGCCAGATGAAAAGCAGCAGCTGGCTGGAGGTTCCCCACACCTAGTTTACTAGCTGAATTCCCACCTCCCAGGGATTCATAGTATATAGTTCATTTGGCTTCTTGCCAGACTCTGTAACCCCAAACATATCTCCCTTCTCCCAAGAAGGAATCACAAACTACTTCCTCTGGAGCCCTCTGCTCTTCTGAGCCTCCTCCCTTTAAAACTTTAGTAAGAACATCACTTTTGATCAAACATGTGTTTGTTCAAGCCACCTTTATCTCAAAGAAGACAGTTTTTCCTCTATTTCACTAGACTGTGCTGGCCATTAAAACTGAGATGGCATGCCTCCCCCCTCCCTTTTTTTAAAAAAAAAACTTGATATTTATTTTGGATAAATTAAAAAAGGCTACACCACCATTAATTGTTAACCCTCCTGAATACAAAGATACACTATGGACAGCCGGGCAGAGTCTACCATCAGGTCACAAGGCTCACTGGATACAACGGTCCAGGGATCTGCCAGGAGGAAACTAGTCAGATACTACATTGATGTAAAAATTCTTCTAGCTCATTGTCGGATATAAGCTATTAAGATGGGGGATGCAGGCTCAATGACAACTTTACTTCTTTCCTACCTACCTCCCAAACCTGGCTCCCTCCAACTTGGCAGGGGAAATACCTTTCCTTTTGGACAGAATGTTGTTTTGTGTGTGTCAAGAGTATCATAAAAAAACAATTATTTAGATGCATATTACTAAAATCTGCAACCAAGTTTTTTTTGTTTTCCAGCACCAAGAAATGTGCTAGGTGCCTCACACAAATTGCACATGGTCCCTGCTCAGATAACTTATTTGCTCCATCACTGAATAAATTGTGAAACTAGATTGTAAGCTATGAGATATTGGGAGAAGAGAGGTAGGAGACAAGATACTTGAAAAAGTGAGGAACCAGTGAAGGCATGTGCACATAATGGGTGACCAAACTTTTCGGACGTTGTATTTTTGTTTGAACTTCTAATTAGCTTAAAAACCCGATTAAAAGGTGTCAATAAAAAGGACAAAATAATGAGATGAGCCTGCAGTGGGAAGGAATCTGGTTTTTCATTTAAAGGGAAAAAAGCAAACACATTTTTGGCTGTTAGAATTCTTTTTAAGTGACAGTGAAATTTGCAAAATAATTGAAGAAATGCTAATCATGACCATCTTTCATTTCTATACCGTCTTTCATCCAGCCTCTGGATGAAACTATGCCGATCACAGACTTCAATAGGAGTTGCTTGCACATATCCAAGGATAGAATTTATCTCCAAATATTTATGGTAGGAAACATTTCCCATATGGAGGTAAAACCTAGCAACTGTTTTAACACCCCTGCAATGCTATGGCACATTTTCAGACAGGAAATGAAGGGTACCTGAGCCAACTAAAGCCACAGGGGGAGGTTTAGAAGGACAAGATACAATTACTCATAATGGAATTTAGGAAGGACACAAGGACCAACATCCCTACTCATGTAAATTACCATCAGACCTTTAATACCAACAAATGGTCAGGGCAGCAGCTTTAGACCTGTCCCAAACAAGAACAGCTCTAAATCATCTAAAACCATGCTGGGGTATTGGTTCAGTACCAACTGGCAGGGAAGAGTGCAGTCTACTGACTCAACAAAACCAGAGATGAAGAAGACAGAAAGATACCTTCACTGTCCCCAGACTAGCAGCTACCTACATCTCCCCCTACTCCCCAGTAGAACTACTTTAATATTTTCAAGAACACAAGAACAGCCATACTGGGTCAGAGCAAAGGCCCATCTAGCCCAGTGTCCTGTCTAATGACAGTGGCCAATGCCAGGTGATCCCTGAAAAACAGCTTCTATTCCCAAGCCTTTGTTCATCTCCACCTGTAGTATGGAAAGGTGATATACCATATTGAATTAATGGGTTGGTTGTGAAGCATGAGACTCAAGACCACAAGTGGAATTTTGTGCTTAGTTTCTTGTATTTCAGTAGGAGCTGGATCCTATTTAACACATCACTTACGATAAGAAACAGAATTCTGAGTGTATGGGGGTCATAGTTTTGTTTTTCCCCACAAAAATAGTATTTCTGCAAACTACAGCTCTTGAAATTTTCAGCTGATAAAGGATGTCAGCCCAGAAAAGCATGGGTTCATTGTGCATACTATATCGTATTGTTGCCATAATTCATTAACAGCCTGGGACGTGACATGTCCCGTGATGTTTCACCCTACAATCTCCACTTTTAGCTTTTATAAATAAGTGTTGTACGTGAGCAGATTTAAAAAAATCTGAACAGTGTATGTACATAGAAAGAAAATCTGGGTTATCTGTGGGTCACCAGTGATTTATCAGGCATTATTGGCCATGCCAAAGGGATGTTTGCATAATTTGAGGTTATTAAGAGAGAACCATATAGTCAATAGTGATTTTTTTTTTTACTAATAATTAGAATATAGATGTGAAGCCTAGCTTCATCATACCTTTGTAAAGAAAAACAGTCGTGAAGGTGGGTTTCCCCCCCACTATTTGTAATAAAAAAGTTATTTAATAGTAAAATCACTGTAATTATATCAGAGGTTGTGGACTTTGGGAGTTGGTTGAGCCAGCTGCTCAGAGCCAGTCTTTTTTATCTTCATACTAAATGGTTTCCTTTGATCACCTAGACAATAACTCATAAAAGAACAGAGCTTTTTCCCATACCTCTCTAAATTCCCAGGTAAATAATGAGATGGTTTGAACTGAGGCAGGAATGGATGATTGCTTATTAAAAAAATTCTCCTCTTTGAAGTAGAGTGTAAGATTAGCATACAAGGCTGAAGAGGGATAATTGAACTTGCTAGTTCCTAAATGACCAGTAGTTAGGCTGCAGGTGTATTCATTTGAACACTGATACAATATTTTAAACAGTGGGAGATGTTTAGATCGGGAAACACAAGCAGGTCTGAGGAGTTCTTTTAGACTATAAGACCAGGACAAACTTGAATCAGAGAGAAAAATGGAAAACACAGAATATGAAATATTCCGCCCTAAGTTGTGCCTCTTATGAGAATAGAGATTCATTTAGGATAACTCAAGTCTGACCATGGTCCATGGTGTCTGTAAATCTATTAGTCTTTAAACATATTTTTATACAATATGGTCTATTAACTCCTTTTTACCTGTAACTATATGCAGAATGAGCCACATTAATGGCATTTATGAATTAAGGAACATAGTCTATAGGACAGTCAGATAAACAGCTTCAGCAAGTGATTAAATAAAGAGGCAAAGTTAGGGCTTTTGAGAACTACAAACATCTGTGTATCGCATGTTTATACCAATGCCATAAATGTTTCCTTTTCAGTGAAAATAGAAGAGAAGGTTCAATAAAGCAAAAATTGTAATTCCAGCTATGTTGTGTTTAGTCTGGGCATGGGAGCTCTTTCTTGGTCTCTCTGATGTCTAGGGCTTAGTGAAAAAGAGTGTTGGAGTGAAGGTTTTAAAAATAGGAATATGTGACTGAAAGAGTGGTCCATAGCATATGGCTACAGGAGAAGAAATGGTGGGTGTATACATATGTAGTGTCCAAGATTTCACTGTTGTGACAGAGACAGTATCCTGCAATATTCTAGACAAACTTTTATGGAATTAAGATAAACTTGACTGAATTACATTAAATCTTACAGAATTTGGTTTAATATCTTTGGGGTCCAATGTAGTAAAAATGCAAATGTGTGTTATTGTGGCCTTGTACACAACTCCTCTAAGAGGGGGATGCTAATGTACTGCCTTTGGTATCAGCCCTTTGAAGCCCACCTTGGAGAGGTCTTGAAGTTAAATGCAGGTCATCTAGAAGTGACATGCCTTAAGACAGGTTTCACCAGACAAAAAAGTTCGGAACTGCTGGCTGCCCAGTATGTGTCTTAGAATGCAAATAGATTTCCATTGTAAGTCAAATGCTTATGAAGAGTTTGCAAGGACTTCAGGAGGAGAAATTTACCTCTTCCTGTTAGGCACCATATCATAGCTTCTTCGAGTGCTTGCTCATATCCATTCCAGTAGGGGTGTACGCGCCGTGTGTGCACGTTCGGAGAACTTTTACCCTAGCAACTCC
>NC_133773.1:115192804-115221190 GCF_003597395.2 Chelonoidis abingdonii | reverse complement strand
GCCCTCGCTCACACCTCCATCTTCTCCCCTCATCCTCACCCCCATCTGCCCATTCTCCTGCCACCTTCCCTCCTCAGTTTGCCTCTCCCCTTCCTCCCCCGCCCATCCCCATCCCCTCCACTCCCCCCCCCTGCTCTCGACGCCTCTCCTGCGCTGCCCCCCTTCCTCCCCATCTCCCATCATCTCCCTCCCTCCCCCCTCTCGTCCCGCTCCCCCTCCCTCCCCTCATCCTCCACTGAGCTCACCTCGCCCTCTACTTCCTCCCGCTTCCGTCCGCTCATTCTCTCTGTTACCCTCCTCCTACTACCGATCCCCTCCCTACGCTTACCCCCGACGTCCGCACCCTCGCCCTTGCCCCCCCCCGGCCCTCCTTCCACGCCCCCTTCTCGTTCGCTCCTGCTATCGCCCTCATCTTGTCACTTCCCTCTGTTCTCTCCCCCGGCCTAGCGCCCCTCTGCCTTCTGCCCCCGCCCCTTCTCGCACTCTCCTCTGCTCCCTCTGCATCCCCTCACTCCCTTCTGCCCTCCGTCTCACTCACGTTTTCCAACTACCTTCACTGCCTCCCTCTGCCAATATTCAACATGGATAATTCTCCCGCCAAGGTCCCCGGTCGCCCGCGCCCGCGCCGCGCCTCTTCTCCCGTCGAAGCCTCGTCTGCGGCCTTGGCCTCAGGCGCGAGGCGCGCATCCATTGCCAGGCGGCACGCATTCCAGATCTTTCGCCGTGTCCGTTGTCCCCCCCGGCTACTGGGTGATGCCCGCTGGTCCTTTACCATACTCTCCTCCGTACTTCCTCCCTTTTTTACCCCATACATCTCTTCCTTGCTCCCTCCATATCCACTTATTATTATCTCCGAAACGAATAACACATTCTATACTAGATCCCTTAATTCTAACCCTACCCTTCACGACAGAGTCCACGTATCTATTTCCCACCCTGCCCTCTGTCATGTCGCTCTGACTCTCGCCTTGGTACCCCCGCACGTTTCCTGAACACCATCTCATGATCTTCACCTCTCCCTTACTCTATGTCTCCACTAAGCACCAGGCGATTCTCCCTCCCTCTTCCATTTCTATTGGTTTTCTTAAATGCAATTACCGCTATGCTGTAGTTATACACCCGCCGGAGTATTATTCCCGGACGCCTTGGTCTGGACACGTCAAACACTCTTTTCTTGCATGTTGCGTGCCTCCCCCGACTCGTGTGTTGTGTGAAATGCGTTTCCATTGTGTTCGTCACTTCCCTTAGCTACTACGGCGAGCCGCCAAAGGAAGGACGTTAAGCTGGCCTCTGCGTGATGGGCGAAGATACTACTGGAGACGCTTATCAAAAGAAGGATTGGTCACTCTTTTTCCACGCACCGAACCTGACTTGGGCACAACTGGCACCCCCTCACTGTTACTTGAATATACCCATGCTTGCCTCCTTGCCTCCTCCCTATAAGAATTGCCTCCGTAGGCGTGAAAAGCCTTACCCAAAAACCAATACAATTTACAACTAGTTATAGCCAAATACACATAAATGACCCCCACCAGATACACAGATCAGCAAATACAGCAAAACAATTTAAAAGACTATACTTTTGCTACCTTGTACTGGACAGAAGTTTAAAGCGACTGGAATAGATCCTCTCATAGCTGAACAGCACAGACGACAAAGACCCAAGACCAAAAAACCCACACAAGTCCCTCCCTTAACTTGAAAAATTCCGGGTTTCCTGATTGGTCCTCTTGTCAGGTGTTTGGTTCCCTTTGTTAACCCTTTACAGGTAAAAGAAACATTAACCCTTAGCTATCTGTTTATTACACACCAGCAAACCAAGCACGTGCTTGGGGCAGCATTCCAGCCATTTTTTTTTTCTGCTTCAGGCGGCAAAAGCCTAGAGCCGGCCCTGGCAGCAGCGCATCATGCATGGGGGGCGCCCTGGGGCCGCTGCAATTTGTGCCACAGGGGAGCAGTGCCTGCACCTTGTGGCTGGGCCAGGCAGGCTCCCAGTGGGGGACACTGAGACTGGGGGCCACCCCGTGGGGTACACAGAGCCACCTGCAGGTGCCGCAGGGAAGCCACCCTCCAGCGCCGCGGCCAGGGCTGGATGAAGCAACCCAAGCCACCCAGGGAATGCAGCAGGGTGGCCACAAGCAGCAGCAGCAACGGGGCCATGGGGGGTGCTGCCATGCGGGGCCCACGTCCTGCTGTTCGGGGCTCCTCTTCCTCTGGGGCTACCCTGCCCCAGCTCCTCAGCCCTGCCGGAGGGAGCAGGGGGGCGGTCCCCCAGCTCTGCCCTCCCAGTCCTGGAGGCAGGAACCCTGGGTGGAGGGACCTTGGGCTGAGGCATAGCCTGGAAGCCCCGCTGCTTACCCTGACCCTGCCAGTGCCAGACAAGCTGGAGATGAGGGGACAGCAGGTAGAGTCAGCACTGGTAGGGGGGAGCCCAGGGCTAGGGTGGCACGAGATGCAGGTGGGGGTAGGGTGAGAGGGAGAGCCCAGGGCTGGGGTGGGGGCAGCCAAAATTTTTTTGCATGGGGTGGCAAAAAACCTAGAGCTGGCCCTGGCCCAGGGAGGTCAAATCTAGAGGCAGAGTGGCCATTCTATTCTTTGCTGGGCTCAAATGGAAGAGGGGTTCACACAAACCAAACTCCTTCAGTTCAGAGACAAGAATAACCTGGGTAGCCTGCTAATCTGTAAACCATCCTACACCAAAGACTTTTCAGAGGAATTGACAGACACTGCCTGATGTAGTGATGAAGTTCATAAGACTCCTTATTTTAGACTTCAGCATCCCATGCAGATGCTGCCTCTAATGAGATCCCCAAAACTCTTAACTGAAGCCTTCATTTTAGGTTCCTCACAAGTAATCTCCAGACCTACACACTCAGCCAGCCACACCCTGAACTGGATCGTCAGGCAGCATGTGACCATAACAGGTGGAAGAACCAAGCAGTATCCTGGTCAGACCTCTCCAGAACAAGAAATCATCATTACTAGCATCTGCCCAAAAAAACCTCAGAGACCCTGTCAAATTATAAATCTCTCTTATAGAAACTATCACCTAAGCATAAAAGTGAAGAATTAGAGGACTTGAGGTAATTACTCTGGACATTCTCAAACATGACAGAAAAAGCAGGAAGGAAAAATCCTTTCACACCAGAGGTGGAAAGTTCAGTCTTCTGCAGACAGACAATGTACCTACTTCTCCTCTGCTGTAGAAGCAGTAAAGCCAAGCTCTCTGGCACTTTTCCAAATAGTTCGCCATTTTATTAAACCTGGGCTTGCCTCTGCATAACTCCTGCTATGGAAGATAGCCTGTGAAACCATTTCAGATGCAGGCTATCAAGAACTGCAAGCCAAGATCAGGACCAGAAATACAACATCCTGCACTCAAGAAATAACATACTTACACATTAATATAAGATGCTGTTGAAACAGATGTCACCAAGGCCACTTGCTGTAATTCTGTCCCTGCACTTTGTAGATGGTAAGAGAAAACAAAGAATCCCTGGAATCCCTATTAATGGAAACTGTCAACAACTGCTTTGGTGAGGGAAACCCACCCTCCTCTACTCTAAAACAGGCAATAGTCTCCTTACTGCTAGACACCATTGCTCCACATTAGTGACCATAAAAACTGCTGCTCACTTCTAACCTCCCTTTTTTAAGCATTCTAAATGAAGAGCTACTGTGTACACACATATGACCACTGGCACTTGCTAGGTAGTTGTGATGAGGAACACTCACCTCTTGTAAGCATCTCTTGTTGGCCCCATGTTAACCCGCACTCCCTCTCTCTGCTTGCAGTGCCCAGTCAGTTGTTGCCTGTATCAGGCACGTCTTCAGTGGCTCAGCCTTCCAGCTAAGTCACACAGTCTAAAATGGATGAAACCTTTCCAGGGTAACAAAGGTCCAACACGGACTATCACTGTGCCCTGGTTAGTATCTCTGGCCCTGCCTCTGGGACCCACTTCTCAGCTACTTCTAGCCTATCTTTAAGTCATTGCCCTGATATACAGCAGTGCCCCCAGGGCTTTCTCCAGGGAGACTCTGCCTTTGGCAGTTCTGTGGTGTCCCAGCTCTTCAGCAAGGTCACTTAACTTCAGTCCCCTTCTGGGAAGGTAACAAAGTTCAGGAAAGAGTTGGCCCTCTCCAGGGTCTTCAGCCTCATCCTTGGGCCTTTTAAAACTTCCAACCCCTTTCTTGGGCTTTTAATATGTAGTCCTAGCCCCTTTTCCAATGGCAGGGGCCCAGGCCTGCTTACCACTCCATGTTCCAACCTAGGGACCCTACAGATAGCAGCTACATACTGCTTCCTTTTACTTGGTTGCACGTACTGTTCCCTGAGCCACTTCCCACTCAGCCCCATCACCTTCACCCATTACCTTAGGTTCTCTGTCTCATTTCCTTTTGCACAGGGCCATCCCCAAGCTTCCTTGCCCAGCAACTTTCTCCATATTCCAGAACTTCCTCACTCTTTTGGTCCAAGCCAAGAACTGACCTGTCCAGGCCCTGTAGCTCCTTTTAACTGAGCCTGCTGCGCTCTGATTGGCTGCTTCCCTGTAGCCTTTCTAGGCAAGCCTGGAGGACTCACCTTCACTGCTTCTTTTCTAGGGCAGGGTCTGATAGAACGCCCATCCTCCAGCAGGGGGCCTCAAAGGGCCCAGTACCCCTGCATCACACTGCTAGTATCGTGGATCACTCTGGCAGGCTTCAGGCCAGGACATAGGGTTGCCAACTTTTTAATCACACAAAACCGAACATCCTTGCTCCGCCCCACCACTTCCCGGAGGCCCCTTCCCTGCTCACTATATCCACTGTCCCTCTGTCACTCATCACCCACCTTCACTCACACACTTATTTTCACTGGGCTAGGGCAGGGGGTGGGGTGTGGGTGCAGGCTCTAGAGTGGGGCCAGAAATGAGGGGTTTGGGGTGCAGTAGCGGATTCAGGGTTTGGGAGGGGACACTGGGCTGGGGCAGGGGGTTGGCATCTGGGGGTGGGGAAAGGTGAGGGCTCTGGGGCTGGGGATGAGGGGTTTGAGATGCAGGAGGGGGCTCTGTGATGGGGCAGAGTGTTGGGGTGCGGAAGGGGGTTCGGGCTGCAGGCGGTGCTTACCTCAGGCAGCTCCCAGGAAGCGACCTGCATGTCCCTTGGCTCCTAGGGGGAAGCGCAGCCAGGTGGTTCTGTGCGCTGCCCCCGTAAGCAGGTGCTACCCCTGTATCCCCATTGGCTGCAGTTTCCAGTCAATGGGAGCTGTAGAGCCAGCCCTCAGGGTGGGGGCAGTGCATGGAGCCCCGCTGGCCATCCCTCCTCCAACCAGACATGATGCCGCTTCCAGGGAGCCATGCGGAGCCAGGAAGGGAACCTGCCTTAGCCCTGTGCCAACCAGACTTTTAATGGTTTGGTCAGCACCCTTTTTGAGCAGGTAACCCTATCAGGACATGGTTCTGAGGCAGCACTTGTAGTTCTGGGATTGACCTCCTGCTACCCTTGCAGAAGGGAAATACATCTCCACTCATTGTGCTTCTTTGCAGCATTTACTGTTGTTGATAAGATACTTTTGTCCTGTCTCCATTATGCTGTCAGGGTAAATGAAAATACTCTGAAAGGGATCAGGTCCTCTCTCTCACATCAAATCCAGGAGACTGCTATGGGTAACTGTTTCTCTTATTCAAAGATGGCTTAATCAGGTACTTGAGGATTTCCCCACCCTACAGAAAACCTCCAGTAATGGAGAGTCACCACTGTGGGCTCTATGGCTGTTGGAACACTTTCTTGGGGCCATATGCAGCCAGCATAAATTAAATCAAATCAAGGTAATAAGATATCTCTAATTAAACATTAGCAGAAGAATAATGCCCCAAAATTGGCTGATTACACTAATTGACATTAACTGAATGGGCAGAGAGAGCTATCACCATAGTGATTCCTCTTTTAAAATCTAATTCAGCCAAATTAAGACTACACTGGACATATAATGCTACAGCTTGATCTGGGGATGGCTGGGCATCAGACAGGGTCCCCTGAAGTTTTCCAGATGACTCAGCCAAAAGTTTGCTGAGTGAGCTGGAAATAGGGCATCGGACAGTAGGAACCTACCATCTGTTGACAGGGTGGTCATGTTCTCGTTCCACTTTTCATGCCATTGCAGCTGATGATCTTGCTCTGTAGCAGCAGTGACACAAGACTCACGAGGGGTCTTTTTACTATATATTGGGGGTTGTGCCTCGCCACTGCACCAGAGGGCCAGGGGAGGGTTTCTTGCACATTCTTCCCAAGTCCCATTCACTCATGCAGAGCCAATTGCTGGCTGTACATTCTGGATGAAGGATAGTGATGCTAAGACTTTATGCCATACTTCTCTATGTGCCACTTGGGGGATTTAGCTACAGAGTTCCCATTAAAATCAATGGAGGTGTGGGGGGCAGTGATCCTCTCAAGTCCCAGCTTCAGGTGCTTATACCATCTTTTTCTACTGCCAGTGGGAGACACCAAAGGGGTCCATGGCACAAACAAGCAAAAGAAAAGTCCTCTCTCCTCTTCTTTGCCTTACGGGAGAGAGGAGTCTGTGAGAAAATAAAGAGAGATAAGGGTGACCTGGAACTAAGCCCTTTGGGCTTAGTCTAAAACAGGGTCTACCTCCAGCCCTTCCTCATGGGGCATACCACTCTGAGGTCAGATATCGCAGTTTTGGGAGCAGTGAGGCTTGTTTCTGTTAGGCTTGGTGAGAGGCAATCTTGTCTGTCTGAGTTGGGGCAGTCTTTTCGCTGTTCACCGCCCCTTTTTGTGGCAGGTTTTCCCTTTTAAAATCTGCCTCTCTTCCTCCACATCCTCCAGGCAGAACAAGTCTTGCAGGTGCACCTCACTCATATCGAACGGGCAGACAGGAGCACATTAGTCTCCTCTCTGCCAGTGTGAGGGCAAAGCCCTTTACAGGGAGTCACACAAATAAAATCTATGCACAACCCTTTGAAACTGTACCAGTTTATGTCCATAAATGACCCAAACTAAAAGATACATTGTAGGCAAAGCCTTTCTCGTGGTATTTAGTATAATGAATTTACATTCTAAAATCAGATTCTCTTCATCAGCCCTGGGAAGAAAATGAGTCAGAACTACAGATGTAGTGGCAGAGCATCAGTGCAGATCTCCAAATGAATTGCTCCTAGACTAGCACAATTACCATTTCTATTGTGTATTTTATATGGCAACAGATACTCCAACCATATTAATGCACTACCTTGCAACTCTTAGACAGAAATTCCAGCTGATCAGTTAATTACCTCTACAAAACATGAAGTCAGTGGTCATCAAGAAACGCTGACAAATCATCTGTTTTGTATGTCAAAAATAGCAGGTTTTTTATTGGGCAATGGTGATAGGACTCATTTGATTTTCTGCCAGAAGAGATTTGCACTGATCCATCTTTGAGTACAAAGCAGTTTCAAAACCTGCCTCTCTGTGTCAGATGCCTGCCCCTTCCTATCCCTGCCATTAGAACACCCACAGGTATAAATCACATCTATAGTTAAGGATTGCATAGCTCAGCATTTTAAAAAATAGTTTTCAGTTCACGTGAAATATTGTTTAGCTTGGTGCCTGTGAAAGGTGCTGCATTAAAAGTCCTCTTCCTTAGCCACAGTGCAAGCTTTCCTCAAGTTGTCCTGCCTGTGTGTCTCAGCCCTAACCTGGACGCACTACCTATAGGGCAGATGTCAAGCTGTCTGGAGTGGCTCAGGAGCACAGGTACCAACCTCAGGGCAGACTGTTTAGAAGCAGGGCACGCACCCAAATAGTTGGATTTCACCAACCAAGTATCAGGTTCATTCTGTTTGTAACATTATCCCTTGAGATTTTAATATGTTTAATATGTTGACTATCCCACTTTGTACCATTCCGACCCTTAGGTTTCCAGCACATATCAAGTTCTTTTATTCCCAGCTGTGAACTCCTCAGGCACTAAACAGCCTCAGCATGGAGTCACAGACAGTACTCTTGGGTACGCGGATCTATCTTGCCACCCAGGTAAGCTTGCTTTTGTGATAGGTGGTCCCTTACGCCAAGATTACAACAATATTCAGGTTACCCTCAGTCCCAAAGAACTGGTCACTTACCCCAGGTTAATTGCACCTCAGCTCTCACACCAAAGATAATACTTGTAGCCAGTCTTACAATAAATTAACTAAAGATTATTAACTAAGAAAAAGAAATGAGAGTTATTTATAAGGTTAAAGTAGGTAAACATACACACACAAATGAATTACAGTCTTAGATTCCAAAGGCTGCTATAATATGCAAGCTCTATATATCCTGTAGGGCTAACCCAGGCTGAGCAGCTGGGGAATCTCTTGCTTATGTTAGAAATCTTGTCCTCCCAAAATCCCAGCAGTTTCTTCTGGTTGCAGATTTTTATTTCCTCCCCACCAGAATTCAAACTGATGGACGAGTCCACAATCACGCCTCCTCTTCATGGTTGTGTGAGGGGCAGGGAGCAATCAACAAAGTCTTTTATCATTTGATGTTCCACCAGGGCTTGGCTGGTGTCTATGGGCCTTCTTTTGTTGGGCAGGAGATAACACCACCTCACATGGCAAACTAATATTTCACACTTGGCAATGCTTCTCTCCTACTGTTAGTGAGTTACATAGTTACAGAGGTTTGCAATACAAACACTTAATATAACCTTATAACATAGGGTACAGATGATGTAAGTGAGACTGCTGGTTTCCAGCCGTGTCCATCTGAGGCCTCGGCGCCTTGGCATTAGCTGGCACCTGATCTGCCAGCGTCACAGCAGATATTGCTCCACAAAGCTGTACGCAATTTCTAGCAAGCTAACTGTGAGGGGTTGGATCACAGAACCCGCCCCCCCCGGGAGCTGCCAACTGATGTGCCAAGACTACTTCCGCTCCTGTTTTCCCTGCCAGCTCGGGGCCCCAGCACCCTGTGTTGCTGAGCCAGACATTCCCGTCTGCTCCAACAAAGACCCAGGGTCTGAATTACTTGCTCCAAAACTGCAGGTTTACCTGAAAGCAGCTCCCAGAAGTGTGCTTGTCTTTAACACTCAGATGCCCAACTCTCAATGGAGTCCAAACCCAAATAAATCCGTTTTACCCTGTATAAAGCTTATGCAGGGTAAACTCATAAATTGTTTGCCCTCTGTAACACTGATAGAGAGATATGCATGGCTGTTTGCTCCCCCAGGTATTAATACATACTCTGGGTCAATTAATAAGTAAAAAGTGATTTTATTAAATACAGAAAGTAGGATTTAAGTGGTTCCAAGTAGTAACAGACAGAACAAAATAAATCACCAAGCAAAATAAAATAAAATGCACAAATCTATGTCTAATCAAACTGAATATGAATAAGATCCTCACCAGTTCCAGAACATTCCCTTTTACAGACTAATCTCCTTTTAGCCTGGGTCCAGCAATCACTCACATCCCCTGTAGTTTCTTCCAAGTATCCTGGTTTTTGGTGGAGATGCTCCAGTTTCTTCCAAGTATCCTGGGGGGGTGGAGATGCTCTCTCTTTAGCCAGCTGAAGACAAAATGGAGGGGTCTCCCAGGGGTTTAAACAGACTTTCCCTTGTGGGTGGAGACCCCCTCCTCCATCCTATGCAAAGTCCAGCTCCAAGATGACGTTTAGGAATCACCTGGACAACTCACATATCCATGCAAGACCCACAGCATCCATTGTTTACATGCTACCTAGAACATCCTCAACTAACCTTTTTATGTGGATTGGAGCATTCCAAGATCCAGTGCCCTTTAAGTGTTTCTTGATTAGGTACTTAATTTCAACATTCCTTTCTCCAGGAACTGACCAAATACTCTACTAAGGTTATTTAGAAATCAAGCCAGTACACAGCCAACATTCATAACATTCATAACTTTGAATAATGATACATGCTCGCAAATAGGATTAATATGTTCAGTGGATCATAACCTTTGAGATATGTTACATGGCATATGTAGCATAAAACACATTCTAAGCATATTTCCATAAAGCCTTATGGGAGGTACCATCACACTACACTATACAGGCACCAGTGGAAATTGGAGTATTTCCTTCCATTAACAGTTCTCAATTTAAAGGGTGGGGTCCTAAAAGCTGATAATTGGAGCAGCTACTCAAATGAGTTCAGAGACTTGGTGTGATGCTCCAATAGGTAGCATTGGGTCACATCAAGACCAGCAGCAGAGATAAAGTTTGGGGTGGGTGCTCCACAGTCTGAAGGACCTGAGCAGTTGGGGAACACATGGTGCAGCGTTTCCTTGGATAACTAAAAGAAGGATAAATGTTGGTGCTACAGTGCAATCTATTTAAGATTGATAAATCATGCAACACCTGGTTAGAATGGATTTTGGGTTTCCCAAACCCAGAAATCATATCCAGGAAAGCAAAGATGCAGAGAGAAATGACTACAAGAGATTCTTTTTTCCCTGAGGAGGGATGCAGTCAGGGTGTTAAGAGGAAAGAGTGGATCATTGGACAATAGGAATAATTATGAAGGGAGGATTATAGAGGGAGTAGGAGTGGCTAGCTGCCAGAACTTTGGTCTCCCCACCCCTCTCGTTGCAGACTGGAGGAGGCTGTTGAGGGAACAGGAAAATCACTGGGGACTCTGAAAAATTACCTGAACAAAATTATATTTTCCATGGTATAAGCAATTACACAAAACACAGATAATCATCCTGGTTTTAAAAATAATCATTGTGCCTGTGTTGCCCAGATAATCCCTGTCCATTTTATGCAGATGTTGTCTATTAATAACCAAATACATTATAACCCCAGACACATCTCTATATGGAATAATCCTGCTACCAAAATTGAGAATGAAAGGTGGTGATGGATGAGTAGCATGTATGCAATTGTTCAGAGGTGGGTCATTTGCGTCCTATCTTCTACTTCTGTAGAAGTTTGTTGGATTCCCAGCTGTGGGAATACCTGCACCCATGAAATTTAATATTTCTAATAAATAGATCCAAACTGCCAGACCTCCGCAGAAGACTCACTAGTCTTGAAATATACAGCTATCTTGGGTTGTGCAAAATGTTGAGTGGCTTCAGTATATAATTACATATGTTAAAATGTTACTGTGGACACATAATGAAGAATAGCATGGGGCAAAGAATTAAAAAGGAATATTTACTCTATCTAAATATTAACTGCACATTCCTCATCAATGGCAGCTGAACACAATGGCTGGGGACTGAACTATGTGCCATTAATCCAACAAAAATAATTTATGATTGGTATGGTCAAAAAGCACAGCTGAGAATAAAAGAAATTGGTATGTACTGGAAACCTGAGGCTCTGAATGGTACGAAGTGGGATAGTCAACATATTAAAACCTCAAGGGATAATGTTACAAACAGAATGAACCTATCCTTAACACTGATACACCCTGAGTCCCAGTGGTGTTAATTCTTGGTGTTCTAGTTATCAGAAAGCATAGTTCAACAGAAGTTTCTTTTAGGTGTTTCAGGTGTTTTGTTAGGATGTGCTATCTCCTAAAGAATACTAGAAAAGAAAAACAATAGTAATTAATACTACTTACCACTTTGAACAGCAGGAAAAGCAACAAGTCCAGCCAACTGTAAATGGCCACTCTAAAACCACAGCTGTTTGTTCCTGCCAAACTTAAATGGCAGGTTACAAGAAAAGCATGCTGGAATAGGTTCCTGTAAAATGGTGACCCAGACCCTTATGAGTTTTATTATGTCTTGCAATATTTGGTGTTTTTCTTAAAGACTCAGCTGCTGGAGTTGGGAGAATCTCAGTGTTCATTTAAAGAAAAAAACAAACATGAGTCTGTAGCCCTCATGGTAGCAGAAAAAAAGCTGGAAAACGTGACCAAAGTATAACTGAAAACTCAAAAGGCAAACGAAAAAATCTAGTATTTATTATTTTCAAGCCAATCTCATGATTTTGAGGGGCCTGAACCATGATTTTTGAATGCTTGGCATTGTCTGTACTGGTGACTCTACACTGCTGAGTTTCAGTAGTAAGCATGCAATCAGAGCAAAGGGAATGAACTCTCCCCTTCTGAGTGTGAGGAATGTGGCTAAAAGACACACCAAGATTTTCAAAACCAGAGCCTCATGGTTTGTAATAATAATTAGAACTTCTTAGAAAATGTTTGGTTTTTTTTGTTTTCCCATGGTAAATTTCTTGGGAGTTGTAGTTCAGGTGCCTCATGCCCCCATCCTCCTTTATGGGTTGGACTCCCTTGGTCAGACTACAGTTCCCATGATGCACTGTAATGCATAAAAGCAGTTGTCTGGCCATGGCCCCTCAGGGAAGATGAAGTCCAGCTGGGGAGTCCATCCCATGATGAAGATTAAATACATGAAGCACTGCAACGATAACTGCCAGGAGGCATTGCAATGGCATTTAAGAATCAAACTATTTTTGGTCCAAAAATGGAAATTTTTCAATGGCAAGCAGACACTTATGAAAAACTTCCCATCAAAATATTTGGATGGAAAATTTTCAAACAGCCCTAAAATTATGCCTATTTATCTTCTTTTGATATATTATTTCTGTAAACTGAAAGCCTTCTATGGTTGGTGCCTCAGCTCAGTGTGAGGATGTTGGTAATGGAGGTATTGACAGGAAGCCTGTATTGACAAAGAAATGAGGAGAAGACCCCTTCATATACATGTCTTTCTGCAAAAAGACAATCTGCAAAAATCATCAGTCCCTACTACATACTTCACACTGAACTAATGGGCATTATTGCTGAATCGCCAGTGTAGAAAAAAGAACTCAGGGCTTGTCTACAAGGGACTGTTATACTGATATAAGCTAAGACATGAATTTAAATTAGTATAGTTATGCTGGTTTAACCTCATACATAGACATTCTTATTTTGGTATGAGACTGCATCTTTTGGATTTAGCTTATTAAGCGAAACTGATACTAAGCGAAAAAAATACTCGTATAGTGGAATATGTCCACACAGGGTGGAGGGCAAGGGTGTTATACTGATATCACTATATTGGTATAAGTGGTAAAACTTTCCAGTTTAGACAAAGTCTCGGTGTTACAAGATGAAATAACTTCATTGACATCTGGTTAGGGATTTGGGTCAATTTTTTGATTTGGAGGGTTATGGCTAATTAATTCATCATTGCATTACAGCATTGGCTAATAGAGATGGTGTAATTAAGGCTGCAAAACTTATTGTTATGCCCCCATTATCATAGAGCAAATTAAAAAGAATAACAACACCTTTTTGCATTTCTATCTTAAGTTCTGACCCTGCACTGATTTGCACACATTCACATGGCTCTGCCTGCCTGGAGCTCATTCCAGGAATGGAACCTCAATTATTAGTTGTTTGGGCTATGTAGGTTTTTCTTAGCAATTCTTTTCTTGTAGTTAAAGAAAGAAGATGAAGAAGGAGTAGTTAAAACTCACTACCAATTTTAAAAGTGTTGGACTATGCCAAGGTTTTATGAGTGATGTCTATTATGTGTCCTTGAACTGAAAACTGTTAAGTCCCTGTGGACTTCTAATGTTCACATCACAGCATCGGATTTCTTATAAATTGGTGACTAGTTCTTTTCTGCTGGAATACAACTGGCATCCACAATATTGCCAATCCCAAGTGCTCAACATTCCTGAGTCAGGCCCACTAAGCATGATATTTCATTTTTTTTAAAAAAAAAAGGTTAATTTGGGGTTTTTCTTGCTTTTCTTCTGGTTTCTGAGTCCTTAAAGTGCACATTTTCAATCTCTACACTAGATCATGAGGGTTAAATAATTACTTTTTTAAAATAGTGGAACCTGAGATTCCTGTTCAGAGCTTATGTAAAGAGCAGCCGAAGGAAGCTATTTGCAGTGCACACCCAAGCAACTTTATTCATCCTACAAAACCCAGGAACTCTGCCACATATTTCTGAGCACCATCTACTGGCACCTTTTTCTAATAACTGTTTACATATATAGAGGACTCCTGTAACAATTCCTAAGTAATCACATGTCAATACAAAAGGTACAGAAATAAGAATTTATAGCTGATTTTTTTTCCCTTCCAAAGTTCTCTTGCTGAGAATTCAAGTGTCAGATTACAGCTCAAAGGGTAAAATTCACCCATGTGCACTGGGCCACTCCCAGGCCTGTGTAGAGGTGTGAATTTCACCCAAAGTGAATTTAAGGGGTTGGGCTTGCAGTTCCTTCATAAAGAAGGTGTAAAATAGAAATGATAATTTAGCAAACTACACTGACAGTTTTATGTCTCTTACACTATTGCTGCACTCCTCTGTAATACAATATAAAACATAGTTGTTCAGAAAGTATTATTTTTATTAATTTATTTTGCAGTTCTATCAGCTAAAATGGATCATCTTTTGCAACCTATATATCTTCCTGATTTTAATGCGGTTGCTCGTGGGCCACAATTTAGTTTTATACACGGCCAACAGAGGGCAGAGGATTAAAAATGTTGGGCAAAACAGCAAATGAGTTTTCAAAAAGCCATCAGGAAGATTAGAGAGAAAGTTTTAAAAATCGGCTATAGAAATAAAGAACACAGTTCATAAAAGCTTTTCCAGTACTCAGACCCCCCAGAGATCACTCACGGAAAACGAAACTTTATGTGATGAAATGAGAATGGGAGTTGGATACGATAAGAAGTAAGTGTTAAATGACTGTTTTGTATTTAATTTTTGTAAATATCTCCTAAATGCACTTCCAAAGGAGACACTAGCTATACATTATAACTGAAGTGTACACACTATCTCAGATGAATTCAGAATTGTTGAGGCAGAGTTCTTAATTAAACTAGAGAGATACAAAACTTGGAGCTCTCCAGTCATTAGACAGAATCCATGTTAGCATGTTATAAAATACTTAAGAGAAAGTTGTAATCTAATGGCATTTGTGCTTGCCAGTTCACAACGTATAAGATTGGAAGCAGCTGAAAATAATTAAATATTATACCATAATTAAAAAACAAAACAAAAACAAAGCACCTCCCACCCCAAACCAAACCAAAAAAAGCCTCTGGCCCAGTATGCACCTCAGGTATAAATACATATTTAAATGATGCCCAGGATGAACTAGTGCACTGTATATATGGCATTTTGAACACCAGCTGTGTTTTCTGACATACGATTTATGAGAAAGGACTTGCCCTCTCAAAAAGCATGACTCTGATGTGTTTACAGTATCACCATTAGTGCTGAGAGCAGCCCTGAAGAAAAAAGGCCCTAACTCGTGATGATTTTCAGACCAGGAGATGCCTGTAAACTAACGGCCCAGTTCAGCAAGGCATTTGAGCAAATGCATAACTGACCAGGGATAAGATTACAGACATGCTTAAAGTTAAGCATGTGCTTAAAGTTAAGCATGTGCTTAAGTGCTTTGCTAAATCAAGGCTTATGGGCCTGATCCAGTTCCCACTGAATTTGATGGAATTCATATTGACTTCAGCAGGATTTACTTCAGGCCACTTAAATCATATGTCGAGCGTATTGGAATGGCACAATGTCTTTCTATGACTTTAGAGTCTGTAAACATAGGTGGATTGCTTTCTAGCTTATAAAGTTGTCTGTTGTGTTTGTGCATGTATGGAGAGTGGCTTTGTACAAGTAGTTTTACAAAAGCAGAGAGGATTAAACATTTACATGGATATGAGAACATCTACAGTTACATTAAGACCAAAATATATTTATATAAGGGATATAAAACTCTTATGTTTCAGAGCACAAGCCAACAGCTGACTGACAGGGTCAGGAAGAAATGTTCCATAAATCCAGATTATTCCATAACTGTCCTTTATGGGACTTCTTCCTCTGAATCATCTGGTACCGGCCACTGTCAGAGACATGATGCTGAATTACATGGTTCTGGTATAGTAAATTCTATATAAATCTGAGTAAGTATTGAGTTCTTCAATGGAAACTACAATCCGTTGGTATGGCACAGCAGTATTGTTGATAAATTTAGAGAATTAGTTAAAAAAATTATTTCTGTCCCGGGGCACAAATAAAATTTCAACATTTCTCACTCTGCAATATTGTGGTACCATAGTATTTCCTAATCTCAGCACAGAAATATATCAGTTTACTTCAGCTATATGCAGTGCTGAATGTAAATGACTGGTATACTGGAAACCTCAGTGTCTGAGGCATCTGGCAAGTAAACATAAAGCTATTGAAACCATAAGTGTCATTAGGCCCCACTCTTGCAAAGTTATGCTGCCAGTGGGAATATTTTAAGAAGTGTAAAATTAATTTCTGGGATTAGCTGTGCCATAAGGCAGGTTTCTAATCCACCAGAGTTGCATTAGCATGGCATATTTACATTAAGATAATACAATTTCAATTAGCAATTTCTCCAGGATAGTTCAGGCATAAACAAGTTTTTCTTCAACATAATCAGGCATGTTTTCCCTTTCAACCTGTCTTTTCTAAAATAGGCATATCAGGTAAGGCCATTAAAATAGAAAAGTTAAGTGGCTTTTATGGCTGGGTTCCTTCTTTTCTGCTCTTTTACAGTGTCTTAGAGTGAGGATAGAGTAAAAGACTTTGCTGTACACTCAGATCATATAGCACCCTCTATATGTTATTACACTTTTCCATCGGTTGTTTCATCCTTGTTTGCATGGATCAAGACTGATTAGCCCCAGTTTGGCATCAGTGCTGCAAGTGAAGGCCATTGCCCAGTTCCCCAAGTACGGGAATTGATTAGGAGAAAAGGATATGAAGATATCAGCTTCTCCACTACAAGGATTACAGATTAAGTTGTTCAAGATGTTCAGTGGGGCTCTTTGGTGCTTCCAGAATACAAATATGTAATACATATTATATTGCCAAATCTTTTGTTGCTTGCCAGGGTAGTCAGAACAGAGCATACCCTTCTTTCTGGAAGTGTTAGAAAGGAGCCAATGGTGCATCGTTCTGTACATTGTGAAGGATGGAAAGAAGATGCTTTGTCAATGACAAAAAGACTAATCAGTCGATATCATGCTCAAATTTCCACACTCAAACTTATGATCTGCCCCCGTACACCTCATATTTGCACTATGTGCATGAAAGAAAGAAGTGACCTTGGTGTGGATAGAGAGTGGGGGAAGCCTCCTTGCACCTGATATTAGAAGCCATTTTGTTAAAAAATAGTCACACTTACTTAGTAAAAGGTGTACAGTAACTGGAGATACCTACCTAGCCAATTTAGTGGTTGGCACGAGGGGAATTTGGCCTGTACTCAGGTGCCATATCTTCACTCTCTGCATGGCCACAATTGCCCCTATTTTGGGCCAGTGCAGGATTTAGCCCAGGAAGTATATATATCGCAGAGCTGATCAGATTCTCATTAAAGTTAATAGCAAAACTCTTACAAATTTCAGTGGGTGAATGATCAGGCCCTGTGTGTTGACTTGAGCAGTTCCCTTGTAAATTCAAAAAGCACTTCTGTGTCCATATTAAAAATCTGCTGTGAAAAATGCTGCTGTGAAATCCAGGGCTGACTGACAGGTGGGTAATATAATTCTGATGCTACTTCAATAAGATACCATGAAGTAACCTGCAGAAATAAAGCAAAATGAAAAATACATATAAGTCAAAAGTCCCAGGATGGAGCCCGTTACTTATGATTCCTGCCTGACCGTAGTCCTTTGGAACTGCAGCTAGTTCAGTTATCAGATGTCTTAGTTGGTCCACTAACTAATTATATGATTCTGCTTTTCTAAGCAAGCTCCTGGAACTTCCACCTCCTGATTTGGCAGAACGCTTCTTGCGGTTAGTGCGTCCCTCCTGTTAGGTAAAACAAACAACATCTTTCTCTTTGTAAAGTATTTCAACAGTTTGAGATAAGTTTCCTTCCTCCTTTAATAACTGCATGGCTCTATAGACGAAATCTTTGACAACATTATTTCCTTCCAAATTCTAAAACAATTACACAATGTTTTCCTCAGTGGTAAGATTAGATTACAGTAAAATTATTTGTTAATTTTAAACACTCATTTTTCAGACAGCTACATTAACTCCCATGATCTTGTTCCTTTAACTCTCCAGTGATGTTTCTTCTCCTCTTCCGCTTCTTTACATACTTGTTGGAAAAGCACAAATAAATCGACGGGGCCACATTGTCAATGGCCCTCCTTAACTGCACCCACAATATTTATACAAAAATCTGTTTGCGTGCTCAAAAGCCAGGATTTACTTGATTTAAATATACAGATTGCTGCACCTGCAAGCCGATGTACCCAGGAATACAGCAGGAGCAATTAAGCAATGGCCAGGTGGGTGAAAGAGCATTTTCAGAAGCTTGATGCCAGCCTTCCCAATACCAGAGTGGAGCACTTGTTTAGTACTGACTTAGAAGCATGCTACTGAGTAATCAGTACCATTTCCTGCACATACAGGTGTTTTTTGGATGTCTCCGGTCCAAATACTGATCCAGGTCAAACCGGCTTATCTGGGAGATTTGATGTGCTCACATCACAAAACAGTATGATTCGTAAGGCAAGTCAACTCAACTCAAGTTTGTCATGTTTTTCTGGTAGGCCTTGATGACAGTTAGGCAAATGGTGTATCATATGGGATGAACCTAGAAAGATAAATAAATTATATACTTATTATTTAAGTTGTGATAACATCCATATACCCCAAGTAGAGTAGAGCCTACTCTACAGACACACAGAAAGACACAAAAGCTCTTTAATGACCTGAAAATGAAAAAGGTATCCTACAAAAAGTGGAAACATGGATGAATTACTCAGGAGCGCAAAAGAATCGCACAAACATATAGGGATAAATCAGAAGACTAAGGCACAAAATGTGTTACACCTAGCAAGGGACATAAAAGGCAAAAGGAAGAGGTGCTTTAAATACCTTAGAAGCAAGAGAAAGATGAAGGAAAGTAAGGCTGCTCAGTGAGGAAGGTGAGTTAATAACTGATGACATCAAGAGGTGTTTAATGGCTATTTTGCTTCAATTGTCACTAAAAAGGTTAATGGCAACAAGATACTCAACACAATATTAACAAGTGGGAAGGAACACAAGCCAAAATGAAATTAATAGGTAGCAGGTTTAAAACAAATAAAAGGAAGTATTTCTTCACACAATGCACAATCAACCTGTGGAACTCCTTGCTGGAGGATGTTCTGAAGGCCAAGACCATAACAGGGTTCAAAAAAGAACTAGATAAATTCATGGAGGATAGGCCCATCAATGACTATTAGCCAGGATGGGCAGGAATGATGTCCCAAGCCTCTGTTTGCCAGAAGCTGAGAATGAGCGACAGAGGATGGATCACTTGAGGATTACCTGTTCTGTTCATTCCCTCTGGGGCACCTGGCACTGGCCACTGTCAGAAGACAGGATACTGATCTAGATGGACCTTTGGTCTGACCCAGTAGGGCCGTTCTTATGTTTAAATAGGGAAAGAACAAGGTAATATTTAGATAAGTTAGACGTATTCAAGTTGGTGGGGGGCTAATGAAATTCATTCTAGGGGGCACTTAAGGTATGAGGTGAAGCAATCTCAAACCATTAACAATTATCTTTGAGAACTCCAGGAGGATAGGTGAGGTCCCAGATGACTGAAGAAGGGCAAACATAGTACCTATCATTTAAAAGGGGAACAAAGAGGAATTACAGACCAGTCAGCCTAACTTCAAGACTTGCAAAGCTAATGGAATAAATTATTAAGCAAAAAATTAATAAGTACCTAAAAGATATTAGGAAGACAGCATGGATTTGTCAAGAACAAATCATGTCAAACCAACCTCATTCCCTTCTTTGACAGGTTACTGGCCTAGTGGATGGGAGAAGCAATAGGTGTGATTATATCTTGATTTTAGAAAGGCCGTTGACACAGTCCTCCATGACATTCTCATAAGCAAATTAGGGAAATTGCACCTGACACCAAGTTGGAGGTGGTTGTAAGAATTCTGGATGACAGGATTAGAATTCAAAATGACCATGAGAAAATGGAGCCTTGGTCTGAATTCAGCAAGATGACATTCAATAAAGACAAGTGCAGAGTACTTCACTTACAGGAAAAATTGAATGCGGTTACAAAATGGGGAATAACTGTCTATGTGGTAGTACTGCTGCAATGATTTAGGAACTATAGTGAATCATAAATTGAATATGAGTCAACAATGAGATGCAGATGAGAAAAAGGCTAATACTATTCTAGGGTGTATTACCAGGAACTTTGTATATAAGACACAGAAGGTAATTGTTCTGGGCTACTCGGCACTGGTGAGGCCTCAGCTGGAGTACTGTGTCCACTTTTGTGAACCACGTTTGGACAGATGGGGCCAAAAGAGTCCAGAGAAGAGCAACAAAAATGAAAAAGGGTTTAGAAAACCTGACCTATGAGGAAAGTTTAAAAACTGGACATGTTTAGCATTGAGAAAAGAAGATTGGGTTGGAAGGGACTTGATAACAGTTTTCAAATATGTTAAGGACTGTTATAAAGAGGACAGTGGTCAATTGTTCTCCCTCTCCAGTGAAGGTAGGACAAGAAATAATGGGCTTACCCTGCAGCAAGGGAGATTTATGTTCACTATTAGAAAAAACTTTCTAACTATAAGTGCAATAATGCTCTGGAATAGGCCTCCAAGGGATAGTGTGGAATCCCCACCATTGGAGGTTTGGAACAGGTTGGAGAAACACCAGGGAAGGTCTAGGTTTACTTGGTCCACCCTGAGCACAGCCGGCTGGCCTTTGACTTGGTAGTGGCCTTTCCAGCCCTACATTTCTATGACACTAGATCAGTCTTGAAGAGTATGCCAGCTAATCGGAAACAAGAGCCAAAGAGTGAGTTTAACAAATTAGATGAGGGATGTGGGGGGTAATAAAAAGATGTTTACATAACTAGGTATTGCATAATTTAATTGGTCCAAATCATCTGAAAGTTTTCTTTCATAGACAGCTAATTTTATCTATCTCCATCTGCCATTCAACCTATCGTTGGACTGTTACCTTGTTGGGAGGGTTTCGAGGTTGTTTGGGGCACTAGTCTAGTTCAAGCAGGACATTCCAAGGAGTCTGTTTTCCATTTTTGAGATGTTCTTATGTTTATTTACTGTAATGACACGAGTGATATCACATTATACATTTTTTATGAATTAAAATGGTAGCAGCAGTCTTAAAAGATTAATAATAAAGAACGCCTTTTAAGTGTGCTTGTGGAAATATAATACAAATGATTAGGGTTTTAGAATTAGAATTACAGTGCGTAATTGAAATGTTTCTGCGGTTATATAGGAGCCAGTAATCCCTTAATGGAATACAGCGTGTATTTAATTATTTACAGGGAAAAAATAATTGCTGATAAAGTCATAGATTGATAGACCCACTGTCTTGACATGCTGAATATGCTGTGAAGGAGCAACCCCACTATCTCTGCAGCCATACTCAGTCCAGGCTTTCTTACATTATACCACACTTAATACATCAGATATCTATACACTTCTGTAACGAGAGCTGGGATCTGAGAAAAATACACAGTGCACAAGTACTCCTGTACCATTCTGGAGATCACAGAGGGAACTATTCTTTACCCAGAGGGAGTTGTGTACTTTCCAAGAGGTGCATAGTGCATATAATTTAATTATCATATGGAAAGGAGATTACTGACATTAGATCGTTCCTACTGTGCTAGTTATTGAAACATTGAGCCAATGTATGAGTCCCCTTAGCTCACGCTAACAAAGGTTTCCTGGTGAGAGAAACTGTATTTTTAACATATACAGTATTATGAAGTCAGCAGCTCCCTAGTTAAGGTTGCACTGGGTTTTGCATGTAAGGCCTGAGCCAAAGTCCATTAACTTAATGGGAGGTTTTTTCATTAACTACAATAGATTTTGGATTAGGTCTTCATGTTCCTATTCAATAAGATACAAAAGGCAATGCTTAAATCCATCTGTATTCAGCAAAGCAGTTAACCATGGGCTTATGTGTTTTGCTGAATAGGATGCTTTTCTGAATTGGAACCTTAAAGTGGGGTTTAAATCTCTTAATTATACCTGAAAATTCACACAAAGGAGTCAAACATAAACTTATTCAAATGAGAACAAACTTTAATGTTCTAGGTTAGGGGTAGGCAACCTATGGCACGCATGCCGAAGGCGGCAAGCGAGCTGATTTTCAGTGGCACTCACACTGCCCGGATCCTGGCCACCGGTCCGGGGGCTCTGCATTTGAATTTTAAATGAAGCTTCTTAAACATTTTAAAAACCTTATTTACTTTACATACAACAATAGTTTAGTTATATATTATAGACTTATAGAAAGCAACCTTCTAAAAACATTAAAATGTATTACTGGCACGCGAAACCTTAAGTTAGAGTGAATAAATGAAGACTCGGCACAGCACTTCTGAAAGGTTGCTGACCCCTGGTCTAGGTACTTTTAACACTCGTTTTATTGTATTTTCAGAATTCAAAAGGTTTCAAAATCATTCCTTTAAAATTTTTTCCTATGCCAGAGACTCCAGCCACTAGCAGGAGCAGCTACAGATACAGCCAAAGTAGTAGTGCCTTTACAGTGCACTTGGGCCATATTTTCAAACTTTTCTCTCCAACAGAAGGGCTAGCAATATACTTTTTTAAAATGTAAATTGAAATTCTCACTTAATCACTTGCCGCCAGGAGCTCAGCTTTAAGTAGAACATCCACTATTAACAAGACTCACAATAAATCATGAGAGTTGGCAACTCTGCAATCTACAAATCTGTCACTGTCCTAGAAAGATTGTTTTCCAAACTTCTGACAGTCTAACTCCACAATAAAAACATATATGTCACCACTAGTTAGTAGAATCCCCAGGTTTGACATTTTTTGTATTATATAATGTTTATTTCGATGGCTGACTCAGTAGCATGTCTAAAATCTGTACCTCTCTGGGTTTAAAAAAAAAAAAGTGGTGTTCATGAAAAATTCCAAAATGAATTCCAAGAAAGAAGGAAACACAATAACTAGACAGATAGATAGGAGCAAGCCCTCAACTTTTTAAACTGAGAAAATACTTGCAAATTAAAAAAGAGAAAAGTTTGCAATTTCATTATTGAATAACTGATTTACTGGGGCATTAAATCACATGAGCCATGAGTCTATATCTTACGGAGGACCAGATCCTTGTCTGGTGTAAATTGGCATAGCCTTACTGACATTAATTTATATCTATTAATGATCTGGCTTATAGTGTAGAAATTACTTTCATTTTTTTAGGTTTTTTTTCCTGTTTATCTCAATAGTGCTGTGTTTCAGGATCTCTTGAGTACCAAAGATTGCAACAATCACACTTCATTCAACTTGCTGTGTTTAGCTAAGAGCTCAGCTTACTGTAGCTCAATTACAGTAACTTTCATGAGGATCCAATTGTTCATAACATATTTCTTTTATCAGCTTTAACAGTTTGTAGTCTTTAATCAGTCAGTGCAAATCAGGAATCAGGAACTGCTGCATTATTTTATTTGACCCTTTAACTTCACATATTGCTTAAGTTGTGGGATCTCAGTAAACTTGTGCAGTGTTAGTGATGTGGCTACTACAGTAGCAAACATTCAAAAGTGGTGTGCCCAGGAGATATTGTGTGATCCTTTATGCACTAAAAAAAGTATTATGAAGTACAGTTCTCTTGGGAATCTTGCACAATACTCTCCCTGAAGGATTGCACTTTTTAATGGTGTTCACAGTTGTCATAAACAGAGAGTTAAGGGTTAATGTCTCTTTTACCTGTAAAGGGTTAAGAAGCTCAGTGAACCTGGCTGACACACCTGACTAGAGGACGCAATAAGGGACAAGAATACTATTCAAATCTTGGTGAGGAAGTCCTTGTAGTCTTGTTTGGTGTGTTCGCTCTTGGACTAGAAGAATCAGACCAGACTCCATCCAGCTCTCCAATCTTTCTAAACAAGTCCTCTCATCGTTTCAAAATTGTAAGTAACAGGCCAGGCAAGGCGATAGTTTTATTTATTGTTTTCTCAAACTGTAATGTCCTTTGCTGAGAAGATTTTACCTTAGTTGCTGTAAACTTTGAACCTCAGGCTAGAGGGGGTCCTCTGGGCTATAACGAATTTATTACCCTGTAAAGTAGTTTCCCATCCTGAATTTACAGAGATGATTTAACCTTCTTCTTAATTAAAAGCTTTAATTTTAAAACCGATTGATTTTTCCTTGTTTTAAGATCCAAGGGGATTGGATCTGGACTCACCAGGGACTGGTGGGGCAAAGGAGGGGGGATGGTTAATTTCTCCTTGTTTTAAGATCCAAGGGGATTGGATCTGTGTTCACCAGGGAACTGGTGAAGCCTCTCAAGGCTGCCCAGGGAGGGGAAGGTTTTGGGGGGGACAAGAAAATGCTCCAGACACTGAGATTTCTGGATGGTGGCAGAGTTACCAGATCTAAGCTAATGATTAAGCTTAGAAGTGTCCATGCAGGTCCCCACATTTGTACCCTAAAGTTCAGAGTGGGGAAGGAACCTTGACAACAGTACTCTTCTGACATTCTCAGCAATTCCTGTTCTGTCTGAAACAAATTTTGTTACAATTTCCCAGAATGCATTGCTCTGGTATCATGTGCATCAGGTTGTTCAGTGCTATTTAAAATGTTGTAGGTTTATGTTACTGTTGCAAATCGGAATTTTTGAATACTGTATTTGATAGCAAAAGAAGAAATAACTTCCAATCCTTTTGTCAATAGTCTATGGAACCCTATCACACAGAATTCAGCAGAGTGGGCTGTTTCTGCTCAACTGACTCCCCAGACCAGAAGATCAAAGGTATGTAACTCAATATAGGGGTGCTTTGGCCTAGATAGTTCAGTGCTATTCCTGCTATACTATACTTCTTTGGCCTTGGTGCTAGCCACTGCTATTGGCCCCTCACTGACACAAACACTTAATGAGAGAAGATATAAATCAATTAAAATGTGAATGTTATATACCTTTAAATACAGGTTCCCTTTATGCTAGAAACAGTTGATGATGGTGATGGTAGGTGAAACACCGATTTCAAGAAATGAAATCGACAAAGGGATTCAGATCAACTGCACCTATCATTTCTGTTACATGGTCAGTCCAAGCTGGTATGTTTCTTGTCTGTAAGGAGCTATACAAGTACTATGTAAGAGCACATTTGTTAACACCGTTTATTGGCACACTTATTGGCAAAGCATACATAAAATACAGCTGTATTATATAACACACTGACTCACCGTGTCTTTACATGATGAATTGAACATATTAATACGGAAATGAAAAAAATTAGTTTCTTTTATAAAGTTTCACATAAATACACCAGAATAATAATAAAAAAAAATTAACTGGTTTGAGGGCTCCAGGGCTTTACAAAAATATGATACAAGAAATATACTATGAAAAGAAATAACAACAAAGCCAACTCAGATCCAATAATAAACACAAAAGTTTTAGATTTATTAAGCTGCCCACAAAATTAATGGATTACATGGCTTTAAAATATCTGGATCAACAGCAATTTTACAAAGCATAAACTCTCATAGGACAGGGCGTCTTTCTCCACATAAAAATATTTTTCATGTCTTTGATGAAAAAAAAAAAGACATTTCTTGTTTCAGCACTTTTGATAAATGACAGAAGGACTATTGGCATCAGCTACAATATAAATTAAAAATGCTGGATCCTTTAAATGGTTAACCAATGAAAGAAGAGTTAAAGAACTAAGGTTACTTTAAATTACTTTTAAAAAGCTGATTTTTCTGAAACAAGAAATTGTAGGTGCAAGTTGAAAAGCAGAAAATATTTTACAATTTTAAAAAAGTTTTCCATAGTTATGTTAACGAGATCCTGAGCACTGAAGACTTGTTAAATATGGCCTTTGTTTGATGAGGAAAAAAGACCCCTCCAACAAAATGTTTTGTTTGAAATTTGCCATGAGGTGCTATTTAATTTTCAATTATTTTAATTGAGGTCAGTGCCAGTATCATGTCATGTGTGAAAGCTTCCAAGAAAGGTACATGAAAGCTTATATATGATTTTTCTCTAATTAAAAAAAATCAGATAGCTGTAGTTTAGAAATAGATACTGTATCTGGAAAAGTTTTTTTTTTTTTTTAAAGAATGGTTTAAAATAGTAATTATAATCCACTGAAATACATAACAGTGGATAATGCTGCAGAATAACCTATTGGGAAGCTTGTGGCGTGGGATTTTCAGATTTGGTCTCCTGGTTAGCAGGAGGTTTGCTGTTCCATGGGCTGTTATTTCCCAGTGCAGGTGAATTGTTGAAGTCTTCTTCATCATCCATACCATTTGCTGCATCATACTGTGTGTTCTCTAGTCTAGTGATAAGCCTTTCGTCTTCATCCCCAAATTCTCCTCCCATCAGCGTTGGTTCTCCTACCACCATCACATCCTGTGAACAGCACCCAACATTTGTTATATGGAAACCTTGAGAGAGAAAAAACCAACTTAAAATAGCCATATTAGAGGATTTGAATCTGTTAATTTTGTGACATTCGCACAATGGAATCAGATGCTTCTATATGGTTAGAGCCATGACGCAAACTTACACTTGAGTTTTAATTTATAAAATAAAACACTGTAAAACCCTCATCTATTTGTATATTCAAGGCATTGGGTCTCAAAACCCCAAACACAGATAGAGCAAGAAGAATGAAATATACATTTAAAAAAATAATCAGACTACAAAAGTGGAGACTGTTAGAAAGTTTTAAATGGTTGGTTTAACCTTCTACTTGGTATTTTTACCCTCTATAAATTATTTTCTTTTCCAGGCCATAAATTATTTTGTTTACAAATACTGCTCAGGATGCAAATGAGTTGCAGTTTTGTAACATTCATGCAGTAAATCTAGTACATGACACAGTACTTCTCACACTCAGGTTGTTGAAAAAAAGAACACAGTGCAAAGACGGTAACTCTCTTATCCCTAGTCAGCCAAGCCCTTTTGCACATCCAATATACTTGACATTCTGCTACTTAATTATGGTAATTAATTTAGGTAAAGATTTTGATAAAAACAATGTTCACGCTGATTTGACAATTTGCATAGTTAATTAAGTTATTAGCAAAAACCTGCTGATTGCCAACAAGCCCTGAATTTACCATCTGTTATTTCATGGTGCCTGTCACCTATCTTTGCGTAGGCAACCCTGCCGCCAATCTGTGCAGTAAGAGGACCAATCTGTCCAGCTGGTACCATCAAAGGAAGATGAAGAGTGCTAATTATAATTATACTGATGAAGCTAGTAGTCATCAAAAACTGAAGCATTCAAGAAGGAAAGAATCCATCTAATCACTGCTTTAAGTACAAATTGTCCTTCCACGAAAACTAGTAAACATCTACTGTACTACAGTGCATCCCAGATTTATTGCTGAACGCTAACCAGCATGGAGTAGAAAGGTGCAAAGCCAGACTGGAAAACAAAGTGCTCTCTTGTTTAATCTATTTTAAGGAAAACAAACCTCTGCATTGGGAAAGAAAATACATTGAATGCATATTTTGATGCAACTGGACTGGCAGGGCTTCAGATAACATATTTGGTGAAAGTGCAATAATTCCAGGTGTCCAGATTTGTACTTGCTGATTTAACCAGGATGTTTTTCTATTCATGACTATAAAGCATCAGTAAAGTGCAAACAGAAGACTATTGCTTGCATATAATAAGATTTTTATCCATATGTACTTCACTCTCCATGAAATAAAATAAGCTATTGCCTATAAATATTTGCACTGCTTCATCATATTCCTTAACAAAAGCTGACATGTTATAGAAGATGGTGTATACGGTCCTTTCAAACTGTACTCTGTGAGGAACTGTAGAATAGAGGAAATGTATTACATAATTTCTTCTTTACATTGTCTAATATCAATAAAATATTTCTTAAATCAAACCATCACACAGCTTTGCAACAAAAGAGTTTAAAGCAACAAAGGTGTTTATAATCAAAAGTTTGCTCTAATTTAGTCTTATGCCTTTAAAGCACAGACCACATTTATTTTGCAGTGCTGAACCACAACTAACCCCATTGTGTAGGAAAAGCAGTAAAGAGGACAGCAAATTAGATTTGAGCTTGCAATGTGATATGGCAGCCAAAAAAGACCAGCGTGACATTGAGCTGGATGTTGAATCATAGACTAATGCAGTGATAGTTCATCTCTAAGGGTATGTCTACACTATGGGATTATTCCGATTTTACATAAATCGGTTTTGTAAAACAGATTGTATAAAGTCGAGTGCACGCGGCCACACTAAGCACATTAATTCAGTGGTGTGCGTCCATGCTCCGAGGCTAGCATCGATTTCTGGAGCGTTGCATTGTGGGTAGCTATCCCGTAGCTATCCCATAGTTCCCGCATTCTCCCCCGCCCATTGGAATTCTGGGTTGAGATCCATCCAAACTGCCAGACCTCCGCAGAA
>NC_133773.1:115105838-115191231 GCF_003597395.2 Chelonoidis abingdonii | reverse complement strand
CCTGGCCAGTGCATCCGAGTTCAGATTGCTTTCCAGAGCGGTCAGAATGGTGCACTGTGGGATACTGCCCGGAGGCCAATACCGTCGATTTGCGGCCACACTAACCCTAATCTGATATGGTAATACTGATTTCAGCGCTACTCCTCTCGTCGGGGAGGAATACAGAAACCGGTTTAAAGAGCCCTTTACATCGATGTAAAGGGCATCGTTGTGTGGATGGGTGCAGCGTTAAATCAGTTTAACGCTGCTAAAAATCGGTTTAAACGCATAGTGTAGACCAGGCCTAAAAAACACTGGCAGACTGTACCTTGACTTCTGCATCACATTCTGGACACTTCAATATTAGAAAGATGTCAGCAATTTGGATGACGTTCAGAGACATACATCAAAAATTACTACAGGCTAGAGGCCCAATTTAAGAGGACAATTAAAAGAACAAAATATGTACACATTTTACCAAATTACTGCTACGGGGGCATATGCTAAATAGGTAGATGGATTAAAGGGAAAGGAATTGTGTAGGGTGGTCCAAGGAGGTATAATCAGGACTACCAAGATGAAACTAAGTAAAGGACAATATAATTCACATTGGAATGACATTTTTCCTGATACTCAGACTAGCAAACTATGGAATTATATCTGAAAGGAATCAGTAATAGCCCCATCATTTGAGTCACCTCAGTATGATGTAGGAAACATTCAAGCACTGGCATGGGATAAACTAAGGGCTTGTTTTCACTATGGGGAAGACCAATGCTGCTGCAACCAATGCAGCAGGTGTCACTAATCAATGGCAGAGCACTTTCCAGTTGACCCGGGTGCTCCACCTCTCCGAGAAGGGTACAGTAAGTTGACTGGAGAGCGTCTCCCATTGACACAGTGCAGTGAAGACACCAGGGTAAGTTGACCTAAGCTATGTCGACTCCAGCTATGTTATTCACGTAGCTGGAGTAGTGTAACTTAAGTTGACTTACCCTGGTAGTGAAGACAAGCCCTAAGTGACCTAGCAAGTATGTCCCATCTCCAATTTCTATGATCCTTTGCAGATCATTTATTATTCTTTCAGTATAACAATACCCACAAGACAGAACACCTTGCTTATCTATCTCCTCACCAGATTCAGTATATAATTTCTGTCTGGGGGCTAAACTTCAATTTTATTGAGTTTAGTGGGGTTTTCCCTGATCTTACTTACAAGATACCACAGCATTAGCTAGAGGGCACATACTCTTTATATTCTTGCTCTTTGTAATGTATTATATCAGGCAATAAATAATTTCTCAGGTAGCACGCATGCTCTCTTCTCCCCATAGTGGGTTTGCTGCTCCTTAGATGGAATGCTGAAGATCCCCACCAATTTAACCCCATTTAACCTCCACTCACTAGTTCCACCAACCTCTGAGGAGGACTGGAAGTGACTCCTTTCAGAGCCCCTCAATGCTTCTCCTTAAATTGGCCAGTGGGAGTCACTGTTCTTGAAAGACACAAGGCTCCATCCCTCCCAGGGTTGAGGCTGCAGCTCTGGAGTACTCCTAGCTCCTGCTCATGAAGTGAGAAGCAGAATCCAAGAATTAAACCCTAGTCTGTTGCATGGCCTCACATACTGCTCTGGGCTAGTTACAGTAGCACATATTTGACTAGATTATTTAAATAAAGATTTAGGCTATAGTCACTCTTATTAATTTACTTTGTGATTAGAAACATTTTTAGTGATAGTAAAATATCTTTGCAGTGAAGCTCAATAAATAAAGCACTGGATGTTTTACACACTATGATAGAAAATTATCATTTAATAATATAATCATAACAGTAGCTTACATATATTTAGTGCCTTTCACTGACAAATCCCTAACTCAGACATCAAATTTAAATTTATATATACATGAACAGAACAATAAGGCCATTATTCCCTGTGTTACTTCCCATGATATTAGATTCACTTAATTTAAGCCATCCTCAAATTTTGATTTGCTACAATTTCTGTATTTCTAATGGGTAAATGTAGGTGTTTTCATGGGCAAGCAGCTCCTGGTTTTGACAATTTGGCACTGGTTTTGACAGCTTTTGGCACCCAAGAGTATCTATTGATACTGGGGTGAGGATATAGCTCTCTTTCCTTCGGGGTGAATGGGGTTAGAGATGATTATGTTGAGGGGTTTGAACTCATGGTTTCCGACAACAGCAACCATGAACAATCCCTTGCCCGAGTGCCTCCCACCCCAATATTTGTGACTACATCCAGTGAAGAAAGATAGTCACATCAAGCATGAGAATTCTGCTAAAATGATGGGCAGTGACACAGTTTCATTTAAATTAGGTTTCAGGCTTATTACCCCCTTAAGATGCATGGGTAGTTTACACTTCTCAGTTTTGGCTGCCCATTAGGTTGACAATCTATTCTTGTTTGTTTAGCCATCATGGTTGAGAAAAAATTCTCGACTTGTACATCTCCATTCCCTTAAAACTAAGGAAATTGCAGAGTCATCAAGAAGTCTCTGAGTGTCCTACATGGTTCTGATGGCATGATACTATTCTGTCAGATGTCACACGAATGACATCCTAGCACATGCAGGAAGTTCTGATCTAGAACTAAAATGGTTAATGGATGTGCTGGAGTGACTTGGCAAGCAATCCTGAAACTTAACTTTGTGAAGGGCAAGTTCTTCAAGAGGGGAATGGTGTTTCTGAGGCATCTCTGCTGACTTAGGAAAGTGATTGCAATGTTAGGCTTTGGAATCTCAGCATTCTGCCAGCTACAGGAGTCCCTTTGTGCTAGAAGTTCATCACGCCCACTGTACAGTTTGACATAGAAGGGATCACTATTCTGGAGGACTGCTCAGTGCAGTTAGGCTTTCCAGAAGCTGAAGGAGAGTTTGATCAGAACATCGTTCAGGGTTATCTGGAATGGGATGCTCTTTTGCACTGGGCAAAGCTGCCAGTGAGAGACAGTAGCTGTGCTCTCCCAAGATGAAGTGACCGAGAATGGACTGTGGTCTTCTATAGCCTGATCTTCAGGAAACTGGAATGAAACTACTGTATGACCCACAGGGAGAGTGGCAGAGATATTTCACCCATAACGTGGGCATCGCTGCATAGCGTGCTCATGATTCTTACAGACTCTGTCAAACTTCAGGTAATGCAAAGAACCGAAAGCTTATAGGCTGGATAAGCTGGAGCAGTACAATTTTAGGGTGTAGCATCAGCCAGGGCCCCAGCATGGAAATACAGTCACCTTGTCTCACTGTGTGTGCTTGTAACTGAATTGTCAATATTGTAACTGCCAGAAGAATCGGTCAGAATGGAAGCAGGTTGAGGAGACAGCATCTGTTCTAGTACTGCAGCAGGAGGGGGAGAAGGCCACTTAAGCAAATAGTGTTTCAAGTAGTGCACTGGAAACGTTTTTGTTATCTCTGGGTTTGGACTGAATCCTGGGAGGGTTTATGCAGGAAGCGTCAGACCCAGTGTGGTTTCAATGTCCGTGTTAGCTGATGGTGCTGACTGCACTATGACCACCTGTGTCGAAGATGAAATATCATATGCCTATAGCAGAGTATTGTGGAATGCTGGAGACATACTGGGGTCTGAAAAGATTCTGCTGGCTCAGGTGACAAATGTGGACATTTAGTGCTAGGGCTGTTATATCTTGTACAGCATACAGAGCACAGGCACTGCCAGTGTACGGGGAACATTGGAGCGGAGAGTTACTGATGCTCTGTAACAGGAATGACCTTACTGGAGACAGGCTTCAGAAACATTCTTTAAGCTGGAAGACAGGATGAGTTTATTTACTAGAGAGAAACTGAGATAGAAGCACAGCATTCACTAGAAATGATTGCACCTCACAGGAGAGAGGTCTTCGCTGCGTGGAGCGAAGACCTCTCTGGGGAAAGGGAAACCTCCCTCCCTGGGGAAAAAGGGAAACCTCATATTAACCCAATATGGGTCTAGATATGAGCTCACCTTTGGGGTCCTCCAGAGAAATGATGTGGAGGAAAATGAGACAGGAGCTGGTGCTACTTAGTTGAGTCACTTGGAGACAGAAGTTGGGATCATCTGATTTCTGTTAGCTAATGACAGCAGGAATAAAGGAGAAGTTCCTCACTTGTCTGGTGCCTTCAACATTTGCAGAATTGTTTAGT
The DNA here is from genome assembly GCF_003597395.2 of Chelonoidis abingdonii. NCBI lineage: Eukaryota > Metazoa > Chordata > Testudines > Testudinidae > Chelonoidis > Chelonoidis abingdonii. The sequence goes on along the minus strand of NC_133773.1, from coordinate 115,187,092 downwards.
TCCAAGTTGTTTATTTCCCATGAGCAGAGAAAACGACAGGTCCAGTCACAGAGAATGCCATGACAAATAGGGACTTCAGTTTAGTGGCAAACTGTAGCCTGAAACTTGTGAAGTGAGGGCAGTGTATTGAGGATGCAAAGGCAAAGAAATGTAGTGTGTTTCCCTCCCTCACTGCATATAGGTGAAGGCAAGTGTAATAAATTTCACCTTTGCTATTGATCAGTTTGCTTGTGGATGAGGTTAAAAAGGGCAAACTGAAAGCGAGATTGCTGCGACCTGTAGCCAGCTTTAGAGAATACAAGCACTTCTGAAATGAAGAACATAGCCTATATTGTTTTAAAGAAATATGGTCTTGCCTCATTCACTCACATGCCCTAGACACTTTACAGTACGATTAGGTGAAAGGTATATTTAATATAAAGAAAAAATATTTGAATAGCTTTACACCAGAATGTCCTATAACTGAAAACACATTAGGTTCTGTCTGTCCTATATAATAGTATTTTTTTCTACGAAAGACAAACAATAATTAAAATATGTTCTCTGTGAAGCACTATGAAATACAGTGAAGACTGAAAGACAACCTACATGACTTGGAAAAAGCATATGGAATATATTGTACCCCTGTGTGCATCAGAATAGATGTACAAAAATCATTCCCATCAATAGGAGCTGCATTATAATAATTCTTTAATTAATGAGACAGAAAGAAAACTCCCTCACCCTTGCATATAATTGGGTGAAGCTTACTATATATTAGTTTTGTCCAATAAGATGTGTGTGCCAACTTCCACTGCAGTAAATAAGAGTTGCATGAACAGATCTCCTGGGATGGGGAGGCCTAAGGGATGTGTATGCTGGGGAACAGATTCTGGTTCAGTTGAATTGAGCTCACTAAAGGAGGTGGTAGAAATGAAGTGGCACTAGCCGCCCTTACTATCCCTTGATTCTGGAGACAGGTGAGGAGCAATCTGGATGCCCTACCTACAACTGAAGGTTGCTATTTTTAAGACATGTTTTCTCACAGCTGCGAAGTCATCATTCTGGCAGCCAGGAATAGCCAGACATAACAGCATGTGGCACCTGGGGATGGAAGGAATCTTAAGGGTAGCCAGTTATGCCAGCTTTCTGGCTGCTTTTTGCCACCAGAATAGTAGAAGAGCTAGGGTGAAAATCTTCTCCTTGGATGAAGGATCCACATGAAAAGTTTGATTTTACAGAGTGAAAATAGGAACTTAATATACTGAAGCCAAAAGCTGTAGTAATCTAGGAGGTTGCTCAGTCAGTTGTTGAATCAGTCCATTTCATATCTTATGGTATTACTTTTAGATAGTCCACTCCTCTTTTTTACCTAAAAAGTCAGGTTTCTGGGAGCCCACCTCCAGTTAGTTATCAATGGCCTACATCCTTTGTTACGATCCACAAAGGACCCACCATTTTATATATGTTTATCAAAAATACAATAAAAGTCATTGCATGTTATTCTCTTAGTTCCCATATAGTCAAATTAATTTCCGTAGCTTTCAAATGCATGCATTACCCTCTCTGGATATAAGAAACAATTCACTCACAGTCTGGGGGCTGATTACTCATATATAGTGATTAAGACAATATACTTAACACTGGTAAGAGGAAATATTATTTTGCATGCTGCATAACTAACTCATGGAACTACTGCCACAAGATACCACTGAGATTAAGATTTTGGTATGGTTCAAAAAAGAATTAGCTGTTAATATGTACCACAAGATCATTAATAGTTACACATAACAGGATAAAAATTTGTAAGGGGCAGCAGTTCTCATGCTTTGTTGCATAAGCCAACGGCTAACTGACAGGGGTTATGAGGAAATAACTCCTATCTCAGGTTATTCCATACTTGTTCAGTTGTCCACTGAAGCATCTGACAAAGATCACTCACTGCTGGAGACAGGAGAGCAGTCTAGAAAGACCACTGGTCTGGTTTGATTGGCAATCCCTATGATCCTATTACGACTCAGGTTACTGTGTTCATCTGCCCTGTGATGGACGTAAGTCTGAATCTATCAGCATTGCTACTACTGATAACCAAAAGCCCAACCCAACTTCAGCTGAAGGCAGTGGAAAGACTCCCATTCACCTGAATGGGATTTGGATCATGCCTCCCAAAATTACATCCACTGCTTGAGGATCATTTATTAAAATTGCACTGCAGCAGAGATTCCTCACTGTTCATCTCTGTTTTCCCCGTATCCACACCAGATTGTGTAACGTCTCTTCATGCTTGTGATAATTTTGGCTCAAGAATACACCTTCTTTAAAATGTTAGGGAAAACTTAAAGCATTGTAAGTGATTCAGGCCTAAAAGGAAAATGAGACTTACAGGTACCTGACTTGACAGGCTCAGGTTTGCAGCTGCTGTTTTTTTCTTGCTATTGGTACTATTTGCATTGTTCCCAGCACTGCTGTTTGAAGTGCTGCTGGTTGAATTTTTCCTTTTTCTCCGTTTGGTTGTCGGTTGTCTTGTGGGCTCTGCTATAATAAAAATGTAAGAGGCAAAGCAAATTACAGACATTTTAAAGCCCATAGAAGAATTAACTACAAAGAGAAGCACTAAAAATCTGTTTCTTCTCAGCTATTTCAAAATTCATGGGTAATTATTACTTTATTATTATTTATTATTATTATTTGGGAGCAAACCCATGAGCTTGTAAATTCTGCATGGAACAAAAAGAAATGGAATCTGGTTTCAATTTAAGTAGTAATTAATTTTACATCACTATCCATCCATGCATCTCACAGTGCTTTACAAAGAAACAGTATCATTAGAGAAAACTGAGGCATCAACAGGTGAAGTGGATTGCTGAAGGTCAGATAGTAGGTCAGGCACAGAGCTAACTGAACCCAACTCTCCTTTCTCCAAGCCCAGTGCACCTAACCTTTGGACTATCTGCCTATATCAAACATGTTTTACAGATAAGAGCAGCGTTCTAAAGTACTGTCAGCATCCAATGGCAATCAACTGAAAGATTACGTCATTTTCTGCTACTTCAGTTACAGACCTCACCTTTGGTAGACTCTCACATTAGAATATATCAACCTGTGCTAAAATATGTTTCTCTGCTAGTTTTCCAAATATATACCAAGTCAAGACTATTACATTCACTTGACTTCAGACCTTTGGCCACAAAAAACCAAAGGTGATAACTGTACAGTTCACTTAGATTGTGGTATGTGCATTTACTTTCAGTGACATTGCACCCCATAATGCTTTAGGGAAATATGCTTATAAATGTATATGTGACATAACTGAAATATGTTTTATGCTAAATATGCCACATATCTCTGTAAAGGTTATGATCTACTGAATCTATTGCTCCTATTTGTATGCATGCATCATTTTTGTGTTCGAAGTTATGAATATTGGCTGTGCTCTTGCTTGATTTCTAAGTAGCCTTAGTAAAGCATTTGGTCAGCTTCTTGAGAAAGGAATGTGCAAGTTAAGTGCCCAATCAAGAAACATTTGACAGACAAAGGATCTTGGAAGGCTCCAATCCACATAAGAAGTCTACCTGAGGACGTTCAAGGTAGCATGTGAATAAAGGATGCTACCTGTAAAAACTGTGAGTCATGCATGGACATGTGACTTGCCCAGGTGACTCCAAATCTCCATCCTGTAGCTGGGATTTTACACAGGGGGAGGGAGGGGTTTCTGCCCACAAGAGAGAAACTAATTTAAACCCCTGGGAGATCCTCTCCATTTGTTTCATTTATCTTCAGCTGGCTCAAGATAAACCCCCCCCCCCCAAAAAAGACCAAAAAAAGTAAAGAAAAAAGAGAAAGTATCGAGGGGGGGGGGGGGGAAGGGATTGCTGGACCCAGACTAGGAGGAGGTTAGTCTGTAAAAGAAGCTTCCTGGAACATCTTGAGGGTGAGGTTTCATCTGTAATCACCTTCTTACTATATTAGGCATAGACTTGCTTGCTTTATTTTATTTTGCTTGGTAATTCACTTTGTTCTGTCTGTTACTACTTGGAACTGCTTAAATACTACTTTTTTATTTAATAAAACCACTTTTTACTTATCAATTAACCCAGAGTATGCATTAATATCTGAGGGGGCAAACAGTTGTGCATATCCCTCTATCAGTGCTACAGAGGGCGAACAATTTATGAGTTTATCCTGTATAAGCTTTACACAGGGTAAAATGGATTTATTTTGGGTTTTGGACCCCATGGGGAGCTGGGCATCTGGGTGTTAAAGACAGAAACACTGCTTTCAGTGTGTGGGACGTGGTTCAGACCTGGGTCTGTGTTTGCAGCCGGCAAGCATGTCTGGCACGTCCAGGCAGGGTTCCAGACTCCCAAGCTGGCAGGGAAGGCATGGGAAGTAGTAGTCTTGGCACATCAGTTGGCAGCCCCAAGGGGGTTTCTGTGATCCAACCCGTCACACTTTCAATTTTAATTTTTTTTTGCAAATGGTATTTTTGTGTTTATGATCAATGAAGTAAAATTCAGGCCTATAAATATAAATGTATTAGACTAGAAGGCTATTAATTATGACAGGAAGCTGTAATATATAAACTATGGTTTCTAATGGAGCCAGTGGGCATTTCATATACTATGTATTATCTTTTACTTATGCTGAATTATATCTTACACATTGTGAAACTATTTGAATGTGTATACATCTAAAACTTATTTCATATTATGTAGCATCAGAGTAAGATTACATGCCATTAGAATTACATCTAATGCCTTGTCTACAAAGCCGGGGTAAGATGACCTAAGTTACGCTACTCCAGCTACGTGAATAACATAGCTGGAGTTGACATAGCTTAGATTGACTTACTGCGGTGTCTATACCATGCTGCGTCAATGGGAGATGCTCTCCCGTTGATTTACCTTAATATTCTCATTCCAGTGGAGTACCGGAGTTGACTGGAGAGCGCTCTGTGGTCAATTTAGCAGGTCTTCACTATACCTGCTAAATTGATCGCTGCTGCATCGACTGTAGCAGCGTCGATCCCCAGTAAGTGTAGAGACAGCTTAAGGTTATGTATAGAATAGTGTTTAACTTTGTTGTGTTATTTCCTTTACTAGTGGATTGTCAGCAAAGTTTTTCAGTGTTTCTATATTAATTCAATAATAACAACAAGTGCAATAAAAATATAGAGAAAAATATACCTGGTGGTGCCACCATTCTCTGCCATTTTTGAAACAAGCATGTCTTCAGGCAGTCCCGAGGACTTAGATTGTAAGTTTTATGTCTTGACATCAGTTCTTGCATTGGCTCCAATATTACACACAACTGAAAGAATCAGAAAGAATGTTTTAATCTAAAAACAATTTAGCATTAAAGTGTTTGCAGAGTCTGAAACTCAGTTATTACTTTCCTGGCTTTTGTTTTGACTTTTCTTAGTTAGCTAATAGAGAGCGTCCAATATAGTATAGTTCTGTCTGTGTTGAGACCAGCCTAAATTTGGCCTCCAGGACCTCTCTCCTCCTTTTCCTATGACACTGGTTCTTACACGTGCCATGATTACATACTCCTCCCCAGCACTGCACATAAGTCTATCTAGATGTCTTGAAAGGTCCACAGCCTTCCCACCCAGCAGGAATACACTATGTGGGTCTACCAGTCATCACAAATCCCACTATCTATATTTCTAGTAATCAAATCCCCCATTACTGTTATCTGTCTCTTCTTAATAACTGGCATCCCCCCTCCCCAGGAGGGGTATCCTCAGTGCAGGAGGATACCATGACATCATCTGGAAGGCTGGTCCCAACTATGGGATCGTCTTCCTCCGTGCCAATTTGATGTCCTTCCCTAAGAGTTTTATCCTCCTCAATAGCACAGAGGCTGTCAGACTTGGGGTGGGACCAGTCTACTGTGTCCTGAAAAGTCTTGTCTATGTATCTCTCTGTTTCCTTCAGCTCCTCCAATTCAGACACTCTGGTTTCAAGAGCCCATAGGGCCATGAATTGCTTGCACCGAATGTATACATATGCCCCTGCCTACAAGGCACATAATCATACATGCTGCATTCAGTGCAATAAACTGGATAGTGCCCACTTACTGCTGGCCACGTACAAATAAAATTTCTCCTGTGTCATATGGGTTTATGCTGCCCGTATTGTAACTAGGGAAAACTAGAGTCACTGCTATCTATAGATCTCTTAAATGATAATTCTGTCTGTAATATATTTCATTTCACATAGATATTATAACTGGATAAGAAACACAGAAGAAGGTAGAGATGCCTGCAGGACTGGTCATAAGCACAAACATTCAAAGTGATTCCTTATTGCCCTCATGTACTGATTGATTTAGCACTCTGTCTAACTTGAACAACCCCTCTGTTTCTGGAATCAGGACATTTTCTGCACATTTCTCTCTCCAGAGCCTTGGACCCTGCAAAGCATAAGGTCAGTTCTGGATGCCTCAGGAATAACAGGTACTGTGCTCTGCAGTGACAAGTTCATTTTAAACGCATCTAGCTCGCTGTGAATTGGACACATGTAAAAAGAACTGGATTAACCATGATTGATATTAAATCTTTCAGTCTTTCTTGGTGATCTTTGAGACCCTTTTGAAATCTAAAGTGACTCAAAGAACAAATCCCTGAAAGAGGAAGGGATCATGGTCCAATTATCCAAAGTCTGAAGAATCTGCCAGCAACAATCAGTATCTTGGTCCTTGCAAAGAGCTGGATTAAAAACGTAAGGACAAGATGCATTTAATACAGGGGCAGATGCAGACCTAAAGCACCTGCCACCCTGATGTACCAGTGAGTAGCGTAAATGACAGTCCAGATTTAATAGATTTGAGTGATTTTTCTCAAATAATTGTAAAGAAATGTTTGACATTCCCCTGACTTTATCAGATAATCTCATTCTTTTAGTTGTCTTTTTAAAAAAAATTATTAACTTCTACAAAGGTTTAGATCATGCCTAAAGGCAACAATCCTTAGTTAAGAATCATTATAATTAATAATAATTATTATAATTATTATTTATAAGAATAATGCAATAACAATAATACATAATTATCTTATCTATAAGCATTTTCTAGATAGCCCAATACAAATTTTATTGATGAGTAAAGATATGCACATTAAATATTCTACTGCAGTGATGTATGAGTCTGTAAGTAATATAGCAGTAGGGATCTATTACTGACCACTTGACCAGGATGGGGATAGTGACTGTGAAATGCATGAGGAGATCAGAGAGGCCATTAAAATGAAAAACTCAATAATAATGGGGGATTTCAACTCTCCTCGTATTGACTGTGTACATATCACCTCAGGATGGGATGCAGAGATAAAATTTATTGACATCTTAAATGACTGCTTCTTGGAGCAGCTAGTCCTGGAACCCACAAGAGGAGAGGCAATTCTTGATTTAGTTCGAAGTGGAGCACAGGACCAGGTCCAAGAGGTGAATATAGCTGGACCACTTGGCAATAGTGATCATAATAAAATTACATTTAACATCCCTGTGGCGGGGAAAACACCACAGTGGCCCAACACTGTAGCATTTAATTTCAGGAAGGGGAAGTACACAAAAATGAGGAGGTTAATTAAACAGAAATTAAAAGGTGCAGCATCAAAAGTAAAATCCCTGCAAACTGCATAGAAACTTTTTAAAGACAACATAATAGAGGCTCATCTTAAATGTATACCCCAAATTAAAAAACATAGTAAGAGAATAAAAAAAAAGAGCCACCGTGGCTAAACAACAAAATAGAAAAAGCAATGAGAGGCAAAAAGGCATCCTTTAAAAAGTGGAAGTTAAATCCTAGTGAGGAAAATAGAAAGGGGCACAAACTCTGGAACATGAAGTGTAAAAATATAAATTAGGAAGGCAAAAAAGAAGTTGAAAAACAACTAGCCAAAGACTCAAAAAGTAATAGCAATTTTTTTTTAAGCATATCAGAAGGAAGCCTGCTGAACAACCAGTGGGGCTCCTGGATGATCAAGATGCTAAAGGAGCACTCAAGGACAACAAGACCATTGCGGAGAAACTAAATGAATTCTTTGCATTGGTCTTCATGGTTGAGGATGTGAGGGAGATTCCCAAACCTGAGCCATTCTTTTTAGGTAACAAATCTGAGGAACTGTCCCAGATTGAGGTTTCATTAGAGGAGGTTTTGGAACAAACTGATAAACTCAACAGTAATAAGTCACCAGGACCAGATGGTATTCAGGAACTCAAATGTGAAATTGCAGGACTACTAACTGTAGTTTGTAACCTATCATTTAAATCAGCTTCTGTATCAAATGACTGGACAATAGTTAATATGATGCTAATTTTTAAAAAGGGCTTTAGAGGTGACTCCGGCAATCACAGACCGGTAAGCCTGACTTCAGTATGGGGCAAACTGGTTGAAACCATAGTAAAGAACAAAATTGTCAGACACACAGATGAACATAATTTGTTGGGGAATAGTCAACATGGTTTTTGCAAAGGGAAATCATGCCTCATCAATCTACTAGAATTCTTTGAGGGGGTCAACAAGCATATGGACAAAGGGGATCCTGTGGATATAGTGTATTTAGATTTTCAGAAAGCCTCACCAAAGGCTCTTAAGCAAAGTAAGCAGTCATGGGATAAGGTCCTCTCATGGACTGGGAACTAGTTAAAAGGTAGGAGACAAAGGATAGGAATAAATAGTCAGTTTTCAGAATGAAGAGAGGTAAATAGTGGGGTCCCCAGGGGGTCTGTACTGAGTCCAGTCCTATTAAAATGTTAATAAATGATCTGGAAAATGGGGTAAACAGTGAGATGGCAAAATCTGCAGATGATGCAAAACTACTCAAGATAGTTAAGTCCCAGGCAGACTGTGAAGAGGTACAAAAGGATCTCTCAAAACTGGGTGACTGGGCAACAAAATGGCAGACGAAATCCAGTGTTGATAAATTCAAAGTAATGAACGTTGGAAAACATAATCCCAACTATACATATACAATGATGGGGTCCAAATTAGTTGTTACCATTCAAGAAAGAAATCTTGGAGTTATTGTGGATAGTTCTCTGAAAACATCCACTCAATGTGCAGTGACAGTCAAAAAAGCGAACAGAATGTTGGGAATCATTAAGAAAGAGATAGATAATAAGACAGAAAATATCATATTGCCGCTCTATAAATCCATGGTATGCCCAAATCTTGAAAACTGTGTGCAGATGTGGTCGCCCCATATATTAAAAAAAAACTATATTGGAATTGGAAAAAGTTCAGAAAAGGGCAACAAAAATTATTAGGGGTATGAAATGGCTTCTTTATGAAGAGAGATAAATAAGACTGGGACTTTTCAGCTTGGAAAAGAGACGACTAAGGGGGGATATGATAGAGGTCTATAAAATCTTGACTGGTGTGGAGAAAGTAAATAAGGAAGTGTTATTTACTCCTTCTCATGACAAAAGAACGAGGGGTCACCAAATGAAATTAATAGGCAGCAGGTTTAAAACAAACAAAAGGAAGATTTTTTTTTACAGAACGCACAGTCAACCTGTGGAACTCCTTGCCAGAGGATGTTGTGAAGGCCAAGACTTTAGCAGGGTTCAAAAAGGAACTAGGTAAATTCATGGAGGATAGGTCCATCAATGGCTATTAGCTAGGATGGGCAGGGATGGTGTCCCTAGCCTCTGTTTGCCAGAATCTGAGAATGGGAGACAGGAGATGGCTCACTTGATGATTACCTGTTCTGTTTATTCCTTCTGGGGCACCTGGTATTGGCCACTGTTGGAAAACAGGATACTGGACTAGACGGACCTTTGGTCTGATCCAGTATGGCCATTTTTGTGTCTTAAGTATTAGTATTATTTTTTTTATGCAGAGACTTTGCACCTAGCCCTGCACAAGACACAAGAGAGAGTTCCTAATCTGATAAGCTTACAATTTTCATAACACAAAGTCTTTGAAAATTATATTTCTTTTTCATTATATAAAATGAGTGTTTGCATACCATCATCCAGGCAGGAAAAGAATATACGATCTCCCTCAATTACTAAAACACCCCCCAAAGTACCATATATGTCACTTACTATTCCAGTATTATTATAATTAGTCTCCACTCCAGGTTTAATATTGCACCTCTGACCTGCGATTTGACTACTACTGCTACAGTACTACTAGGAGTACCAATAGAATCTGTGTGCAGTACGTGAGCATGGCCCTTAAAGCCACAGGAAAACCCACTGTGCTGCTAAGCTTACATTCTAGGGCATTAATCATGCAACTGGATCCTCATGGTTTGACCCTCACACCTGTGGGGTGGAGTCCTAATGACTTCAATGGTGCTACATGTGGGCCCTGTGGTGCAGCCACAGTGATCCAATGATCAGATTAGTATGTAAGATAAAATATGAGAGAATGTGCAGCAATATGCCTTTGGAGCTCAGGGAATGGGAAGGTATATTGCCTAGCACAATGGGGTCCTGGTCCATGACTATTGCTATTAGACACTATGGTGAAAGAAAAGAAAGAAAGGAAGGCAAGGATAAGAACAAGAAGATCACATTGGGTGAAACATGCACATATCTTGAAGGCTCTGCTTTTTTTTCTTAAATTACACTTCTCTTACACAGAAGGCTATTGTTTATGGGCTTAAGAGAAAGAACAGTGTTTTAAGGAGGGACTTGGAGACATAGCAAACAGGCTCAAGAAGGTTTCAAAGTGTTTGGGGCAGTATGGAAGCTCCTGTAGTCCTTCAAATATCCATAGATAGATAATAGATAATACAAGACCAAAATCTGCTTTCACAGATAATTGTCCAAACCCAGTCCTAGAGGCTCACTGTCGTTACACCAAGGATGGATTTGGCCCATCGATTTTTGTTCTAACACTGATTTCCTATAGTCATTTGAGAACATCAGTGCATAGTGATAGCACCACACTTTAGAGGAAAGAGCTAAGAAGAAAGTTCTCTTTCACACTACTGTATAAGAAGTTTATGTCTCTTGTTTCTAACCTTGATTCCCAAACACTCTCTTCAGTCACTCTTCTTTTCTCCACCAGAGTTGCTACAGCTCACATAATCTAGGCTTATTTTTCCATGCATAAGATTATTTCTTTTACAAACTATTGTAGTTCTGCCAGTTATGAGCTGCAGGTGGCACAACTAACTCAGCTAAGAAACTTTTCCCACTACTTAAGTACTATGGAGCACAAAAGAACTGCATTCATTTCTGTCAATCAATGCTTTTTGCATTTTAAAGTGGGACTTGGAATCATGCAATACTTATGTGTGATCAGAAGGATCACAATCAGTAAGCTAATATCTTTACAGCAAGAAACCTATTTAGTCAGTATGTGTTATACCAACAACTCCAAAATTCCACTCAAAGTAGTAGGTTTAGAGGGAGACTGCCTCTGTCTATGGCTTATTGCTTTCACCCCTCAAAAGGAAAAGCTACATTCATCACCATGGAAGATGGACTTTTTAAATATTTCATTGGAGATGACACCTAGAAAATGATGTGGAATATGATGACGTAATATTATTTTGTCTGAAAGAAGAGTGAGAAATTCACCAGCAGCTAGAGATTTCCTTGAAGTTTTATTACAATTCAGCATTTACTCTCCAATATCTGGCATCTTTCTCCAACTGAGAGCCTGTATCAGCCACTTGGAAATCGGAGGAAACTGTGGAACAGTTGCAGCTCAGACAGATTTACAACTCTTCATAAAAGTGACAGCCCTCTTCCCCCCACATTTCAATCTGAGTTTAGATTCAGATTCAGTGAGGGTCAATTATACCTGGAATAGACTGTGCAATCTTGATACGGTTCAATGCTTTGTTTTACAGCTCTTTCCTTCTCCTCAAAGGTTCTGACTTAATAACAAACAAAACTGAACATACACATTTTTTGCTTTAATTTTTAGGTTGAACTGTCACATTCCAGCATGTACTTTGCAATGGCACTGTGTGTATTGTCTATACAGAATGCTTTAATTTCAGTTAACACAGCGAATGAATCCTGGCCCCATTAAATTCCATGGCAAAACTCCCACTGACTTCAGTGGAGCAAGATTCACCAAAGAAATCGAAATTTGAATGTCAGGTATGGTATATCCAATCACTGTCTTTTTCAGAGGCCCACAGGTATTTTTACATATCGTTACTGATACCCCTGTGAACAGCTGATTGACACAATATGGATACTACTATGTCACACTGGGACAAACTAGCCCTGAAAGCTTGACCTCTGTTGTGCCCTCAAAGCACTGTATAATAGCACATGGCAGTAACGTATTGAAATAGTATCACCTCTCAGCAGCTCTGAATACGGTGTACCGTTAGGTGAGGTAGATAAAGGGAAGGAAGGGTTTGGGGTCACTTTAAACCTCTCTGCTGACGACTTTTTCAAAATTAGTCTAATTATTCTTCTGTAGAGCAGAATGGAAACGTCCCAGGAGCATGCAACATATTGCTGCGTCTTTCATTAGCCAGGCTGCAAAATGCATGGCTCAAAATAGTTTGTGCTTTGTGAGAATTCACATGTGAATATAGATTTTCACCTTAAAAACTGCCTTTAATGGGTTTCATTAAAAAGATTTAGGCATGCATGAAAAAAGTATTTAGATTTTTCATGACCCTAAATAAATGTGCTTTTTTAGTACTACTTTTACCAGTGGTTTTACGGTTTGGTTGGTTTTTTTACTTTGCTCTAAGTACTTGCCTGGTTTTGTCACTTCTACTATGACTCTCTTGCATCACTGTGTTTTTAGTGGGTCAGCTACATGCCTTCTTCCTACATATTGAACACTACACCAAAATTAGTATTTCGGTAGATTTCTGCTGCCACAAAACAGAATTAAGCTCAACTCCTTGGCACCTAACTGCATCTTCTTCAGCACACACAATACATTCTCTGTACCATGGTATATTTGTTCAGATTTTGGAAACTAACTAGACGTTTTCAAGATATAGTCAAGGTGCTGCATGCCCCACAGCAAGTTGAACCTAAATTCTAGATTTCTGGACTCTGTGGCACTTTGATGTGGCAGACAGAAAATTCTGCAGCAGTTTTATTTCAATTAAAAAGTAGTGAAAACAATCTGAAAACTAATAATTCAATCAGTACAGTATTTATTCTTTGCATTGTAGTAGTGCGGAGGAGATCCAGTCATGGACACTGATTCCATTGTGCTCTTGGTAGTCCATCGATCCGATGATGACAAATCTGTGTAGATCATCTATTGTTGGTCTCATTGTGTGCCCTCTGATGACTGTACAAGCCAATTCTAGAGGTGCACGTTTTGCTGCAGATGGTGCATGGGAAGTTCGTGGTCAGTGATTGTGTGCTGCTGATGCTCTGTGACGTCATTCACGTGCCCCTTGTAGACGCCGGCAGCGGTCTTCCTCAAAGGCGATGCAGGTATTTCTAACTGTTGCACGCCACTGTGTTCTGTTGCTGGTGGTGTCCTCAAGGTCCCTAGGTTTGATACTGCTGTACTGCAGATTGGCTTTGATGGTGTCCTTGTAACGTTTCCGTGGACGACCTATATGCCGGATGCCCTGGGAGAGCTCACCATACAGAAGCTGGCAGGGGATTCTGTTGGTATCCATGCGGCTGACATGACCAGTCCAACACAGCTGTGACTTCATGTTCATCATTTTGATGCTTCTCATCTGGGCTCTCTTGAGGACCTCGAGATTGGGCACTTTGTCTTGCCAGTGGATGTTCATGATGTTGCGGAGGCAGCGCATGTGTAATGCTTCAAGCTGCTTGATTTGACACCTATATAGTGTCCATGTTTCGCACCTGTACAAAAGAGATGAGAGAACAACAGCTTTGTACACAAGCAGTTTTGTTGACATCCGGATGTTGTGGTGGTTTAAAACTTTGACATGCAGACAGCTAAGTGCCTGGCTTGCTTTGGATATTTGTGCGTTGATCTCATTATCCAGTGATCCATCACTGGATATGACACTACCCAGGTATTTAAAGTTCTCCACTACTTTAAGATGAATGCCATCAATGGAGATACTCGGGACAGAAGCATTTGATCCAGGTGCAGGTTGATGAAGAACTTCTGTCTTTCCGAGGCTGATAGTTAGTCTGAAGAATTGCAAGGCCTCAGCAAACTTGTTGACAATGTGCTGAAGATCATTTTCAGTGTGAGTCATGAGGGCACAGTTGTCGACAAAGAGTGCCTCAAGAAGGAGTTTCTGCGCTGTCTTAGTCTTTGCATTCAGGCGACGGAGGTCAAAAAGTGAACTATCGTGCCAGTATTTCAAGTATATACCTCAGTCCAGATCTTTCATTGCATGGTTAAGGACGCATGCAAAGAACAGGTTAAATAGGACAGGTGCGAAAACACATCCTTGTTTCATGCCATTGGTGATGTTGAAGGGGGTTGATGTGGCACCATCAGACAATACTTCGCCTGTCATGCTGTCATGAAAAAGGCGTATAATCTGGACAAATTTTCGTGGGCAACCAAGTCATGTTAGAGTGGTCCAAAGGGCTTCCCTGTTGACGGTATCAAACGCCTTTGTCAGATCTATGAAGACAGCATACAGGTGCATATTCTGTTCAATGCACTTCTCTTGCATATGTCTGACAGCAAACACCATGTCGACTGTGCTCTGACCAGGTCGGAAACCACATTGACTTTCAGGTAGATTTGCCTCGGAAATACTGGCTATTAGGCGGTTCAAGATGATGTGGGCGATGATCTTCCCACCAACAAAGAGGAGGGATATGCCTCTATAGTTTCCACATTCTGCTTTGCTGCCTTTGTTCTTGAAAAGAGAAACAATAGTAGTGTCGCGGAGGTACTGGGGTATGTTTTCATCCTCCCAGATGCTGATGATCACGCTGTGGAACGCTGCTAGTGCTGCTGGACCTGCTGCTTTGTATCTCTCTGCTGGTATCCCATCTTTTCCAGGAGCTTTTCCTGAACTCATCCTGCTAACAGCTTGCTTAATCTCATCTATAGTGGGCGGAAAGTCAAGATCTGTTAGAGCAGGTTGTTGTGGAATTTCATTGAGGACATTATTATTCACGGGGCTGTACAAACACAGAACTAAAAAATGGTCACTGTCTAAACTCTAAGTAGCCCAGTAACCACTGGTAGTCCCTGAGTCATTTATTTTTATATTCATTTCCATTTATTTGTTACTGTCCCTATATTTTCTGTTTTTTCCATGCAAAGACTGATAGTGTTGCTGTGCATAACTGTTCTGTAGCCTTTGTCAAAGGTTAAGGTGGTGCTTTTGGCACCTGGTTAGGAAGCAGTTTGAACTTCTAGTACCTGAAGGTGGGTGTTGGAGTCAGTTTAGGAATGTGGAATAAGCACAGTAGCTGGAGGTTTCCACTAAAAAGACTGAGCTATTGATTTAGGTTTTCTGAAGACTCTACAAGATGGCACTGCATTAGGTTATATTTGGCTCACATTTTCAAGTACTTCACGATCATATGAAAAATGAAAGCTGAGGTTCCAGAGCACAATTCTGCAGCAAAGGCAGATTCTGTGACAATTTTCAGAGCTGTGGAATAGATTGCCATATGCCCTGCATCCCTGGCCCTAGATATAATTAATGATCCCCCATTCAACACTGGGTATGACTTTGATTCATGTGATGACCTGTCACAGTGAGTCAAGAAGCATCTATACTTGTGATTATCTAATAGGCTAAGAACTGGAGTTTTCAACTGAACATTCCAATATTAATGATTATTTTAATCTAGAGGTTATTAATTATTATTTGTGTAGCATTACAGGTATGAATGGCGACTTACAAACCATTGAGCCCCTGCTCTGAAGAGATTACTATTTCAGTTACAACAAGAAGGAGATGTCAGAGACAGGAGAGATTTGGGGACGGGGGGATGGGGAGATGGAGGAAGACAATAATTCAATGAGGTCACCTGCATGCCTCTTGAGTGTTGCACAGATTTTGTTTAGATGCTCCTGGAGTGGTGCCTCTGGCAGCTTTGAAGGAATATAGCTGTTTTGCTCATGCAGCTTTCCTGCTGCACATTAAATAAGTTGTTATTCTTTTCATTCACTGTTTGGTTATTTGAGAAACTGATACCAATTACAACAAAAAGCTCCTGAAATGTAAAGTCACCTTACCTTGAGTTGCCAACCCTGTAGTACTCCACTGGCCAGTTTGAGACTACTGAATCTCCATCCTGGATTTATCAGTAGATACTCAGTGCTCCGTTATGTTTATTCATCCTATGCTCTGCCCTGAATGTCAGTCTAGGACTCTCCAGTTTCTGCCTAACACCCAGAGGTAAGGAATGATTTCTCAATAATGCAGTATTCAGTTGCTTAATTGCTCCCAAGTTACAGAGCTCATCATGTTTTCACACCGCTCTGTATCAGCAGCCATTTCAACTCCAGTAACAGTGAGAATGGAAAAGATGATGTATTATTTCACGGAGGGCAAAGCTTTTACAAATTAACTATTTTCTATACATATATTATGGACATCTAGAAAATAAAATCAACTCCTAATATATCACTGACCAAGGCTGCTACTAATCTTTTTTACTGTTTTGTTCTGCAGTATTTCTAAATATCTTCCAGCTATTGGCATCCAGCACTGCTCTTCCCTCCACTTCCTTCCTTCAACACCAATCCAGGGGTACGTGATTACATTGCGAGATCTTCTTCTTCTTAATCCTGCCCTATCAGAGTAGTGGCAGGAGCAATGACAACAGCAGCATGAGCCTAGGCGGGCAAGGATTTTACTGTCCTTAAAGACACAAGAACCTCCTCCCTCAAAAGTTAGGGCTCACGTTTATGGCAATTAGCTTGCTCATACTAACAAAAAGGCTTGGCATTTCAGTACTCCTGTGGTCAAGAGGGCACTGCTTGGATGGTTACATAACTGCTATTGTAATGCTCTGTGAACATCCAAGCACACCAGTTCCCATTTAAAGTCTTCCTCAGGATTCATATTGTATTTGTTGCCCCTCTTTGTATGCTTCCAACTGCATTGCACTGAGCTTAGCATTCTTTTTGCTGGACATGTGCAGCCCTATTTGAATCTTTTGTTCACACAGAGAGGGGTGTGTGAACCTTTTTAAAGTATGTCGCACTAGCCAGCTATGCCTTTCTTTCTCCACTTCAGGTGAAGCATTCATGCTGGAGCTGTTTCTGGAGATGGGGTTGATATCTGCCTAATCTATCTGTTTTGCAGTATGCTCTTCAGATGTTATGACATGGGGAGGGAGGGATCCTGCTTCGGAAGAGTCTTTCTCTTGAGGTTTTATAAAAAGCTTTAGACCTACCAATTTCTCACTGCTAAGCCCATTTGATACTTGTTTTCCCTTAGGCTTTTTGAAATGTAGCTTTTTTACTTTCCTTGTTATTATGCTTAATCGCTCTATTTTAATACATAGTTTATATGTTTATAAAGGCGGTTTTATGTTATGTTTAGTGCTTCTGCCTCTGAAGTTTTTATATGGTTTTTCTAATAGATTTATATTATTTTTAGATTTCTGTACAGTGGAGAAATGATTCTTCAAGCCCTTCCTTGGGTGGCACCATCTTACCTGTCTGAGCCTTTCAAATAGTTTACTCCTGCCAGGCTCATGCCTCGTTTTACTCCCTATACCGAAACTCAACACTGTGGGTGATCTGGGCCTTTTCTTTATTCCCAGATGATTAGTGCCCTGCAAATCTGCACAGATCTACTTTATATCCACAGATATCCAGATCTGCAGACCATTTCTGCGGCTTGTGGATGGATGTGGATCCAAATTTTATATCTAAAGCCCTGCAAATCTGTGGATATTCGCTTTACCTCTGCAGATCATTTTTGTGGATTGCGAATTGAATGCGGATAAAAAATTTACAATTGCGCAGGGCTCTATAGATGACAAATCAGGTGAACCGAGGGTGCTTGGTTCCCAGGGAATAAGATACAATTTTGGATTCCGAACTGCAAAGGCAAACTGCATCTTATAGTCATAGTTTAACAAACAAAAGCAAAAGTCCTTCTTTCAGCCAAAGTCCCATCTCATCTTTGGCTGGGTCTGATTCTCAGATCTATGAAGACCCAGAGTGTGATTAATTCAACATCTAACTCTTATGGTCCCTCCAGATGACCTCTATCCTCATCTCTCCCATGCTTGGTTTCCTGGAATTCTTTACAACCAACACTTCTCCTTTAGCAGAGAGGATAATCACAAAGTAGGGTTAATATAGCCATTTCAAGCCCTATCATAAGGCATATACCATAAGGCATAGCCGCCTGCAGACCATCAGGTCATCACACAGCACGTGTCTCATCTCAGACACACTTGCACTTAGGCAATGGCCAATATACAATGATCAGAACCTTGCTCATCTGAAATCAGCTCTTAATGATTTTAAGAGCAAGCATAAAAATTATCTTTAATTTAATTTAGCATTAGTTTTAGACTATATTGAGGTGCAACACATTGACTGGATGATAAGATCCCCTGAAAATTATATTATGCTGAGTATCAATTTGAAAGAACTTGTCATAAATCAAGTCGCTGGAAAAAATTCAACCTTAAAGTAAGGTATTGACTTCATTGGACTTTGATGGAGATGCACCATTCTGACATGGATAAGGTTGGCCCACAATATTTAGGAGATGACCTCTGCACCTTGACCCTAATATTTTTGATCGAAACCTCCTCCTATGATCTGATATCTCTCAATTCAATAATGGGATATGAATCAATGCAACTACCCCATATCTGTTGATCTATCTTATTATGACCTGATGAAAAGTGTGTGACATTTGAAAGCTTCCTTAATTCAATTTTTTTCTAAATTGTCCAAAACCACTATTGCTTACAGCTTGTTCTTGTTTCTTTATTATTGTATCCAGTACTAATACAATGCCCAATTTTATTTCTTGCATTGTACTGAATTAAAGTTAAAACACTCAATGATGTGCACTTCAAAAGATGTTCTTTTATTATTCTTCGCAAAGTGCAGATTTTTACTAATCAGAATTTCTTAGTAAACTGCTGGCAAACCAATCCAAACAGTATCTTTAGGAAACAGCATGGGAAAGACCTATTTCCCTGCTTGCCATCTCCCATCACTATCATGTGTGATGTTGCTGCATAACATTTCCTTCCTCTCAATTTCTCCAAAAGGCAAACAAGCTACTATACAGCAGTTCTGAGTCAAATCCTACCACCTGATATTTCTGGTATGCAAACTCTTAGCTTTTTCTATTTGTGCAACAATGAGACCTTATCAGTTTTTCTGCTTTTCATTTGGACTATAAAATGCATCCGCTATCTCTCTTCACCTGTGTCCTTGGCAGCTCCCTTAGGTTCAGATGGATTCTAGGATGTTGTTTGTCTTGTTCAAACTATTGCTGATCCCAAACAAATCACAGGGTGTATAAATGGCACTTGAATGCTGACCATTTTAAGAATGCAGGTATATTAAAACTTGCAAATAAGTTTAGGAATGTTTTCTTGGTGAAATGTTCTTCAGACAGCAAATGGAACTTTAGAAATTCCTAAGACAGAAGAATGACTAGGTCACGCTTGACGAGAACATGGGTCTATAATTTAGCAGCACCCTAAAGATTTTAATATCGAGTATAATGTACTGTTTAATTTTACAACCAGCACATAAGTAATCACTTTCTTTATACTGGAAATCAAAACATCATACCATGGTTTTTGTTTTAAAAGCACATTTTCCTACATTTTCTTATATCCAGGTTTCCTGTACCAAAAGTCATAACCCCCCCTTTATTTATATAGACGCACACATGCATGCCCGCACAATCATCCACACAAACTGAGTCAATATCACAAATGAAGCACATCCATCTGCAGAAGGTTACACGCACATAGCAACTATAATCTTATTTACAACCATGTAAAAAGGAAACTTTTTCCAGGGTGTAACCAGCTAATTGTTTCTCCATCATGAATCTCCTCCCCTGCCCACATAAAATCATCTTGTTTCTATACTGCGGCTGAGGCACATATGCAGTATTTTTCACATAACCAGTTCTATTTTTAGACTGAATTGTAGGAAGTCGGAAGCACTAATAAATGGAAGAGAAATACAGAACTACACCACATGGTAATGTGCCAATGCAAAAGCTACTCTGGCCTATAGCCAATGAACTGTGGTTAGATGTTAGAGAAATGAAAGTAGAAACTCCATTTATAATGGAATGATTAATAAGCTGACAAACTTTCATGCATTTATTTCATACTTTTCGCATGCCATCTGTATTAATACCAACATTTTCAATTTTGTTAGTCATAGTTCTCAGTCTGATTCTGTTATGTGTACTTTACTGAGGCCCTCTTAATTCTACTTGCAAACAGAATGGAACAATATGAATAGCAGATGACATTTTACCTTGCAAAGTCTGAAAAGCAGGAAAATGAGAGCTTTAAAAAAATGTAATAGTAAAACAACGTCTGGCCACTACATCCATGGTTTGTGATTCTCTCTTCTATTGACTCTGCAATTCATTTGTTTATGCCTTTATACATAGCGGAAGAGTTCAGAGTTCTTTCAGGGACACAGATTCTTCCCTAATCTCCCCACTTCTCACCCAACCTACAGTACTTGTCCCAGCCACTGTTACCCTGCGGACAGATGAATGTTTATATAAAAGACCTTGTGCCTCAATAAAATTCCATTTTGGAGTTACATAAAAACAGCAATTACTGGAAAATGGAGCTTTTTAATTAAAAGCATTTGAAGGAAGTAGGGATTAATGACTTTAAAGTAGGAGAGTATTTAATGCTTACAGTCATAGATCATCCCCTTCTGAAGCTGTATTATTGCTGTCTGCCAACGATGCTTTTAAGTATTGATGTTGCCTGCATTAATAATGCTCTAAACTATTTTCATAACAATATAATTAGTAACACAATATTATATACTGTACCCAAAACTTTGCATTACCAATTATAGCACAATAAATATAGTTTACAGCAACATGCTCTAATCTGAGTTCTCAAATTAAAAGAATATAAATGTTGAGAAAGAGCTTTCCACAGATCCGGGGGTTTGTGTATTTGACACATTTCAGATCTCCTTGATAAATGATAAAATAACAGGGCTTTGGTTTGTAACATTTACACATCTATCTAGCTAATTTGCAGGTACAGTCTGGTAAGTAGATATGTAACTGTTATTGTCTGCACCCACAGTTAACTGCAGTCACCAAATACTGGACAAAATTATTTGCAGACCCAAAATTGTGACTGCAAAAATCAGTGTCCAGGTTGCATCCCTTGTGAAATTCAGGCCCTGTGTCTGTACCCTACAATGGATGAAGAGCTATATGGCGAATGTGGAAAGCCATCCACAAAAGTCAGCAGGGAAACAACCATTGCGTTTCTGTTTCCATTAAGAATTCCAGTCAGGTACACCAAATCAATATTTTACCCCTGCCTGTACTCAAGCTGTTCTGTGAAGATCTATACAAAATCAGATATGGGATGTAGGGTGTGTGTGTGTCTAGCATCAAATATCAGTACAACGTGCAAGCATATGTGGGTCTAGACTCCCAGAATGGCAGGATGTGAGAGTGCTATGGGGCCGTTACCCTGTGCTTGGGGGTTGAGCTATGCCACACAGTTACTTGGTAACTTTCTAATCATCTGTCAGAGAGCTGTGGATAGACTCTGTTGGGACTTGCATCCAGCTTGTCTTGCAAGGAGGAAGACTGTCAAAATGTGGGGCCTTTGATTGAGAGAGAGAAAGATCTCCCTTCCTCCCTCATGTAAAAATAGCAGAAATACCAGATCAGGTTCAGAATCATTGGATATCTATGAATAATCAGGTAGTACAATCTGCCTGGTACCTTAATAGGTTAAGTGTTCGTGTGTTTTGTAGCCACAAAATATCTGATATTGCATCAAACATTAGCTTCATCAGCATTCAGTACTAATGCCATAGAATGACTGAATGCGGTCCACTGCTTTCCCTTTTCCTAGAAGCATTAACGAGTTGAGATGAAATGAAAATGAATAGTAAGAAAAACATCTTCTCACCTGTGTTACTACTTTTCTTCCTTCCCTTCTCCTACCAACCTATTGGCATGTTCTATTGCTAGATTAGCAGCACCATACATACTACTTAGCATATCTGGCACATAGTATTTTTTTTGTTTCGTAGTTGTGGGTTAGTTGTTGCTAGTTATGGTTGATGGAATGGGATGGGGAAGGACAATAACCCACAGTTGTCTTATGGAAAGAAAATATTTCACTCTTTAAATTACTTAATTCATGTGACTATCGAGAAGAATAATTTGAGCTGCAAGTTGAAGGGCAGATGTGTTATCTGAGATGCTTTTCAAATTCATCCATTAATTTTAGGATCTCAACAGTGGTAATACTGAGAAAGGTCACTGAAGCAGCACTCTGAATACTGCTAAATGTGGGCATGTCAGAGAGAAAGTTTTACTAGAATCATCTTCCAGTTGAGGACAGCTGCAGATCTAATGACAGGGAGTGCCACTTTTACTGCAATGAAAACAGCCTGTGTTTTCACTAGGAGATGGAAAGAAAAGATTTACATTTTCCTTATGCAACACAACTAAGTTACCACAGTAGACTGACAGTATGTCATGATATACTCTGTTTAACACAACAAATTTTTAGCAATTGGGATCTTCTGGGGAAGGAGGGTAGTGTGAATTTTGCCTTTGGCATGTGGATCAAGCATTGTCGCCAGTGCCAACATATTCTTCCTCTTCGGACAGTCTACTGATTCCAGAAATTGAGGGCAACTTTTAAGCTGTTTTCTACTATTGTGATCACAGTTACGTATCCTTTATTTTCAAATGAGCTTTTAATTTGTTCCAGACAGCTTAGAAAATATCACAAAGCACAGCACAATTGTCAAACTCTTATTGTCACCACTGGGATTAGAAGTAGCCAGCCAGTCACAGGTTTACAGTGATAGGAAGAAAGGACAGCATTTTCCTTTTCCTCTTGTACATGACTTCCTGATGGATCACATGTTCACACCACCTCATCTAGAAAATATCTCCAATGGTTCCACTCTCTTCCTGTCTTGAAGACTCTATCCCAACCTACCTGCATGCACTCATGTTTCCCTGCACCCTGCCTCCTGTTTCCACAGTATTGGTTTTGGGGTCTTCCAAGTTCTCTACTCTATCATCTCCTCTCTCTACACCATCTCCAGTGCGCCAGATATCTGGAACAGTCTGCCTGCCCCCTTACACCTCACTGAGTCCCCAACCAAGGGCTAAAGTAAGAAGGAGCGGTGTGGCCAGGCATGGCAGCTCACCAGGTGCTGCTAAAAGTGGAAGGGAGCTCCCCTTTTTCTCACTGGCTTGGTGTAGCAGTGCTTGCTCTCAGCTCTCCCTGCTCTGGGCTAGTTGTGCTGAGGGTTCCACCTCCTTTTTCAATCTACTTTAACCTCTGCCCATCCCTATTTATAATATAACTCTAGCCCTCCAGTTCTTCTTCACTACCTACTGCCAACAAGGATACTTACCATTTTCAGCCCACTGCATACCTCTTCTGGCCTATGTCTCCACCTACTCTCACACTTTCTTATTGTATTGCTGTTGCTTTGCTATTACTATTATGGGTGTGCATTGAGAGATACTTGTATAAATGGTCTCAGCCCATGGGAGGAAGGATGATTTTGTGGTGAAGGCCCTGGACTGGACTAAACTTGGGAAATTTGTGTTCAATTCCCAGCTTTGCCAAAAACTTGCTGTGTGACCTGGGGCAAGTCACTTTAGCCTTGATGTGCCTCAGTTTCCAACTGCAAAACTGGGACAATATGTCCATAGCTCAAACGGATACTGTGAGGATAGATTATACTTTATCCAAACACAAGTCATTGGGCCTCAATACAAGGGTAACTGGGTAAATTTCAATAGCCTATGATATATACAGGAGATTAAACTAGATCAGTGATACTCGGACTGAGGCTCGTGAGCAGCAAGTGGCTCTTTAATATGTCTTCTGTGGCTCTTTGCAGCACTTGATATTCAAACACTGTGTGATTTAATTATCAGCCAATCTAAATTATTAACCAATCTAGACACTTTTACTATGTTATTAACCAATTGCAGTTGATAAAATAATACTTGGCCAGTCATTTTGCTGCGAGAATTTTATATATATGAAACAATTAATTCACATTATTGTGGCTTCTGAACCACTGAGGTCTGAGTATCACTAGACTAGATGATCTAATGGTCCCTTCTGGACTTTAAGTCCATGAATCTATGAATTTATTAATCTATGACTCTTTCATCAATTATTGTGAGGGGCTCAGATATTACACATATGGGGCCATTTAAGTAGCTAAACAGTTATAAAATTACATTGTGTTGCACTTGTTGTTTTAGTAGCCTCTCCAATATATATAACATGGTGTTCCAAAATGTTGTTATATTCAACTGCAGTGGATATTTTTTAAGCAAGCTCCTTTCTTGCTACAGCTGAGTCAGAATTTTTCAAGGCTTCATTGTTGGGGCACAGTGTTTGCTGTTCTTGCATGTCATCTCACAAAGGAAGTCATTTATCAGCAAGTTAAACCAGTGTGCAAGACACTTTTTGCTTGTATAGCCACCATCCTTTGTAGCATAGATTTAGTTTAATTATGACCAATTTAAATGCAACAATTCAATTACATTTCATATAACAAAAACAATGAATAAATTATATTTTCCAGTATTCAGACTATTTGAATAATAGAGCTTCCCAATCACTGGATACAATTATACAGTCCAAATTAAGACCCTTATTTGATGCAATAATCTAGAAGGCCAGAATAAAGGACCCAAATTTAGGTCATTCAAAATGACTAACAGAATGCACTCCTATTGGACCACTGAGTTAAACTTCTGAAATACTCTGACCCATTGTGTCCAGTTTATACACACTTCCATCATGAATGTGCATTGAAGATTGAAAAAATTGGGTTAGTTTAGTCTGGAAAAGAGAAGACTGAGGGGGAACATGATAACAGTTTTCAAGTACATAAAAGGTTGTTACAAGGAGGAGGGAGAAAAATTGTTTTTCTTAACCTCTGAGGACAGGACAAGAAGCAATGGGTTTAAATTGCAGCAAGGGAGGTTTAGGTTGGACATTAGGAAAAACTTCCTAACTGTCAAGGTGGTTAAGCCCTGGAATAAATTGTCCTGGGAGGTTGTAGAATCTCCATCATTGGAAATATTTAAAAGCAGGTTAGACAAACACCTGTCAGGGATGGTCTAAATCAGTGGTTCTCAAAGCCAGTCCACTGCTTGTTCAGGGAAAGCCCCTGGCGGGCTGGGCCGGTTTGTTTACCTGCTGTGTCCGGAGGTTCAGTCGATCACAGCTCCCACTGGCCGTGGTTCGCTGCTCCAGACCATTGGGGGTTGCGAGAAAGGTGACCAGCACACCCCTCGGTCCATGCTGCTTCCCGTAGCCCCCATTGGCCTGGAGCAGTGAACCGTGGCCAGTGGGAGCTGCGATTGGCCGAACCTGCAGATGCGGAATGTAAGCAAACCGGCCCAGCCCGCCGAGGGCTTTCCCTGAACAAGCAGCAGACCGGCTTCGAGAACCACTGGTCTAGATAATACTTAGTCCTGCCATGAGTGCATAGGACTGGATTCTGAAGGTCCCTTCTGGTCCTATGATTGAGACACAGGCATATGTGTCCAAACCCCCAACCTGCACGAGTGCACTAGCACTGTCCACACAAGTTTGAAAAATCTGCACTTTCTATTCTAAAAGTAGCCATTTCTTGGGCTAGTTTAATTCACATGATCACTCCTGCTGTAATAC
Source organism: Chelonoidis abingdonii (assembly GCF_003597395.2). Classification (NCBI taxonomy): domain Eukaryota; kingdom Metazoa; phylum Chordata; order Testudines; family Testudinidae; genus Chelonoidis; species Chelonoidis abingdonii. The sequence continues at coordinate 115,161,356 of NC_133773.1, read as the reverse complement.
ATTCATGCTGGAGATAATGTCTTTTCTCTTATGTTTAAATTTTTTTTCTACTCATATAAGTGGTACAGAAGAAAGTCAAGTAACCTTCTAAGACTCAGAAATGGTACCACTGCGGTTTGCTTTCACTTCTCTCAACAAGCATTAGCTTCATAAACACCCAGGATTTTAGTTTTCATGGCCTTGTGAACCAATTTTCTTTTTCCAAATGGCATTTCAACACATATTCCCAAATGTCTGCCATCCTGTCCTCTACTGACACTTGGGCCAGCAGATGGTGCAAATGGACTGGTATACACAGCATTTTCAGAATCAAGGTCAGAAACCTACTAAGCTTTGTTTCTTTGCCTGGTGATATCACATTCTACTTGGAGAGTGATGGTGTTTGCTTATTGTTGTGATTTTGCATTTTGGGATGTTTCTGAATTGAATTACAAGCTTATTTTTTTTGTTTGATTTTTGTTGTTCCCCTTCCCCCTGCTCCCCACCCCAAGAATACCTACTGTCAGGGGGCTTGATTCTCCACTGCCTTGCAGCTCCTACAGTTTTCACACCTATTCAAAGTGTGTGGGAAAGCTTCCCCAACAGTTTCCCACTCATTTTGCATAAGTGTAAATGACTACATGAGGTGAAGAGCAGAGAAGAATCAGAACCAGAGAGACTTTTTTAATCATTAAATGTAGTTTAACAATTAAGAGAAAATCAGAGTGATAATATATATTGTGGCATGAGTCAATTGATCAGGATACACTGATGAGTCAGTGTGCTGATGTAACTTAGGCCTTGCCGACGTGGGAAAACTCACCAGCATAGCTTTTGTGGAGTAAACTATTCCACAACAGGTATTCTGGTATTGCTCCCCATGTGGACACCTTATTCTGCAATAATTACTATTGCTTTGCCAGTTAATTTCCCTGCATAGACGAGGCCCTACACCAAGAAGATAAAAGGAGAGAGTATAGCAGCAAAAAGAACTAAGAGACGTACATAAATAGCTCGTCCTACTTTATTTTACACCCTTCTGTTTTTCTAAGAATACACGGGGTCTGAGATGGGCACTGCTCAGGGCAGCTAGCCCACCCCACAGCTCACTCAGCTCTGGCTACATTCTATTTTTAGTGTGCTAGCTTGCTGAGAGCTAGAGCAAGCACGTCTCCTCATTCAGGGGTTAGATTAGATGATCCTTGTGATTCCTTCTAACCCTATGGTTCTGTGTTGGGATCAAAGTGTAGACATACACTAAAACTGTGCTTTCTCCTGATTGTTCTAACTTTTACTAGAAAAGGTCACAGAACCATTTTTTCCCTGTTTCTCTACCTCCTTTTGAGGGTTATCAGATCTTCCACAGTTTTGTAACACTACAGTACATGGGGGGCTATGCACCAGTATATCACAGTTCGGGGCGACACCAGATAGCACTCAGCACCTGCAAGTTCTTTAGTTCTTTTTATGTGGATATGCTTTTCTCATTTTGCTCTGTGGTCTAGTGTGATGGAAAAGAGAGAGTAGTTTCCTGATGGTATTTGAAAGTCTGATAATTTATCTTAGGTTGGCAGGCAAAGCTAAATCTGTATTTTTCTTCTCATTTTGATGGAGACTGGCCCATGACCCAGGGCACAATAGCAACATGGTTGGTTGTTGAACCAACCCAAACAAAAAATGGAGCTCTGGGTGTGGAATCTGTAGGTGTAGCTCACTTTCTATTCTCTGATTTCCCTCTCTCATTATATTTTTAATTAAGCCTTTGTTTCAAGGCACTTGATAACAGGAGGCTGAAGAAATAATTCTTCACTGAATACTGTATATAACACCAAGTGTTGAGAGGAAAATACAGGCATAATTAAATTAAAGATTAGATTTTTAATTTCATGTAAATATACCGTGGCCTGTTTACCCATTTCAGATTCAAAACCTTGGGTCACATTATTCCTTGAGCCTTGATCCTCTATGTCAGTGGTCCCCTAAGGAGGCGTGGAGGAACATTTGTGGGGGTGTGTGCCCAGGGCCTGGGCCAGCCCCTACAGGGGGAGGAAAGGGAGTGCCACCTAGCGGTGCTTAGGCCCCCTTACTCCTGTCCACATCCCCACCTCCCGGAGCCCTGGCCCCGCTCCCAACCCTGGCTCTGGGGAAGAGCGCAGAGCTTAAGGAAGTTCTACTCTAGAGAAAACATGAGAAAAGACTACAGGTAGGCACTGGTAAGCTTAAGTGTCTGTCTTAGCTTTCTATGCTGAGCAGTCACCTCAAGCCTGTCAGACATCTGCTACCTTATTGTCAGAACTGCAAGTTAAAACAGGTGTGGGAGGAGAGTGGGCTTGTCTGAGGAGCCAGAGGCTTTATGGTGACCACAGCACGCAGATGAGGGGATAACAACACACTCTCCTCTCAGATTTTACTTCTGCTACAAGGCAGGAATAACTTGGCAGCTATGCAGCAGCGTCTCATTAACATGGGACTGGGTTGCCCTGTCCCGCTTATCACTTTTTACTTTGTATCCCTATGTACAACACTCTGCAGGTGCACTGGACAGAATCAAATCCCTGATGTAACACCATGTGGCAGGGCTCACTAATCCTCAGAGTGCCCCCGAGCATTGGTGTGGGATGGTGCCGGTTTCTTTGGCCCCAGCACCTCTTGCCAGCCGCCAGCCTCTGGCCCCAAGTCTTCTGTGGTTCAGCCTCTGGTCACGTCACCACAGTTTACACCTTCTGAGGAGTCATAAACAAGTTCAAATAAAACTAAATAGTTCTCCTACCCTCTTGGGCTACTGACATCTTTTCTTCTCTACTTACAACCTGTATCTTAGGGCTTCCCTTGAAGAATCCTATGCTGTCCATACGGTGCACTGCTCCTGTTGTCTCTGTCTTGTATACCTTCAGTCAGAGACACCTGTGTCTTGGCTTTGGCTGGGCTCTTCAGTCTACTTACTAGCCAGGAGCCAATTATCTACTCACTTCACACAGGTGCAAAAGCATGACTTCTTCAGTGCGTTGTAATTGAGGAGTTAAACTCCATCACACTTCACTAAAGTCAAAGGAGTTACATCAGAGATTACCTGGCTTTTGAAAAGGCCTGCACAGTTTAGTTAGCTTGTGCAGAGGTAGTTGGCATCACTGGGCTCCCTTCATCCACAAAGGACAGCTCCATAAAGAATTCCTGGATCTCTCCTGCCCTACCACTTCAGCAGGTGCTGCATACTCCCCCAATGTGATTGCCACTCCACTGGCTAGTAGAGGCAGGGGGATATGGCCATAACCCACATATTCCCTTACCCTTTTAGGGGGTCTTGAACTCCATGAGTGCAAAGACTCCTGAATGTGAAGTTTGCACCTCCACTACAGCTCTTGCTTGTGCATCTTTGAAGAAGCTGGACACTCTCTGGCCTCTCCCATTGTCATATTGTCAATCAAAAAATGTGCACACGGAGTCTAGATAAAATTTTCAGTCAAGAATCAAAATCAAACATATTCCCTCTCATCTCATCATCATTTGTGCAAATGGGGGATAACTCTTTACTCTCAGTGCAACTTGTGGTGAGAAAGCAAGATGATCTGTATTCCATGTGCCTAGATAGGACTTTCAGCCACCAGGTATTCTATTATTAAAAAGGGGCTGGATTACTTTATTTTGACTTTCTTTTTAAGGACAATTTGTGAAATAGCCTAGTGTCATGAATGAGCAAAATAAAGGATCAAAACAACAACTATATGTTGTTTCTAAACTCAAAACAGAAGTTTAAATTAGGGTTGTCAAGCGAGTAAAAAAATTAATCATGGTTATTCATGCTGATAAACATAATAGAATACCATTTATTTCAATATTTTTGGATGTTTTCTACATTTTCATAATATTGATTTTAATTACAACACAGAATACAAAGTGTACAGTGCTCAGTTTATATTTTTTTTATTACAAATATTTGCACTGTAAAAAACAAAATAAATGGTATTTTTCAATTAATCTAATACAACTCAGTAATACAATACAGTAATACAAGTACTGTAGTGCAAACTCTTTATCATGAAAGTTGAACTCACAGTGTAGAATTATGTACAAAAAAACTGCATTAAAAATAAAACAAAGTAAAATTTTCGAGCCTATAAGTCCACTCAGTCCTACTTCTTGTTCAGCCAATTGCTCAGACAAACAAGTTTGCTTAAGTTTGCAGGAGATAATGCTACCTGCTTTACAATGTCACCTGAAAGTCAGAACAGCTGTTCTCATGGCACTGTTGTAGCCCGTGTCATAAGATAATTATGTGCCAGATGTGCTAAAGATTCATATGTCTCTTCATGTTTCAGCCACCATTCCAGAGAATATGCACCCAAAGCAGTGCACACTGATGCATGTTCATTTTCATCATTTGAGACAGATGCCACCAGCAGAAGGTTGATTTTTTTTTTTTTTGGTGGTTCGGGTTCTGTAGTTTCCGCATCGGAGTGTTGCTCTTTCAAGACTTCTGAAAGCACGCTTCACATATTGTCTCTCTCAGATTTTGGAAGGCACTTCAGATTCTTTAACTTCGAGTGCTGTAGCTATCTATTAATCTCACATTGGCACCTTCTTTGTGTTTTGTTAAATCTGCAGTGAAAATGTTCTTAAAATGAACAACATGTGCTGGGTCATCATCCGAGACTGCTGTAACATGAAATATATTGCAAAATGTGGGTAAAATAGAGCCAGAGACATACAATTCTCCCCCAAGGGGCTGAGTCATAAATTTAATTAACACATTATTTTTTAACAAGCGTCATCAGCATGGAAGCATGTCCTCTGGAATGGTGGCCGAAGCATGAGGGGGCATATGAATGTTTAGCATATATGGCACTTAGATACCTTGCAATTCCGGCTACAACAGTGTCATGTGAATGTCTATTTTCACTTTCTGGTGACACTGTAAATAAAAAGTGGGCAGCATTATCTCCTGTAAATGTTAACAAACTTGTTTGTCTGAACAATTGGCTGAACAAGAATTAGGACTGAGTGGACTTGTAGGGTCTAAAGTTTTGCACTGTTTTGTTTTTGAGTGGTTTTTTTTGTACGTAATTCTACATTTTTAAGTTCAATTTCCACGCTAAAGAGATTGCACTACAGTACTTGTATTAGGTGAACTGAAAAATACTATTTCTTTTGTTTATCATTTTTATAGTGCAAATATTTGTAATCCAAATAATATAAACTGAGCACTGAACAGTTTGTATTTTGTGTTGTAATTGAAATCAATATATTTGAAAATGTAGAAAAACATCCAAATTATTTTAATAAATTTCAATTAGTAGTCTATTTTTTAACAGTGCAATTAAAACTGAGATCAATCATGATTAATTTTTTAAAATACGATTAATTTTTTTGATTTATTCGCATGAATTAACTGAGATTTATTGACAGCCCTAGTTAAAATCATACCCAAACACTGGTTTGGAATCACATCTGTCCTTACCAGGCTGCATATGATAAATATGAAAGAAACAGCATCCAGGAAAAAAAGGGCTCCTCTGCTAAGGGAAAAAAAAATATCACAATCTTTTCTTTGGGGGGGAAATAGTCTTCATTTCCTCCTTTAAAAAACAGACCATCAGACCTATTATTAGCATTTTGTACAAAGCTTCACACAAGAAGGTCCTTACATTGTTAAGCTCATTAAGTCACTCCATAAAATAGCATGATGACGCTCCAAGCTTATTATCTCAGGCTGACTTCCAGAAAAGATTTGAAGTTTACATGTACAAATATTTTCCCACTAAATTTCTGGAATCTGAGAGTCAAGCTGTGTTCTTTCTGACTCATATATCACCATCATAATAATTCTGCAACCAGAACTTAGCTAACGATATTGTTGCTGAAGTGCAAGTCAGAATGGAATCTAGCCCAGTCTCTCCTCATTGCATTGGCTCTATAGTGCTTGCAAGAAATAATAAAAAATTTACTCAGAAATATATACAAGAAGCAGATCCACTAAATAAGGTGGTCTCATTTTTCTGACAACAACCATATTTCAAGCAAATTGAGAAGACTCATCTTTTAAAATATAACAACCTGGGATTCTCCATGGGGATTGGGGATTCTCCCGATATCACAGAGCAGCTCAGTCCCGCCAAGTGTCATGCATCTCATGTGGGACTCAGACATTTGGCAGCCCTGTCATGCCGGCCTGCAGCTCAGGTGGCTGGCCTCTTTCCGGTAGGCAAAGAGAAGCTGCTACTCTTGCTGCTGGAGATTCTGATGAGTTGAGGATAAAAATGAGTTATTTCTACTGCAAGTTGGGGGCAGCGAAAAGCTGCTTTCAGCCATGGTCCTATACTTCAGGGGAGTAGAAGTATCTCTTACCTGCGATGATAAATATCATCATGTGTGGAAAATAATGGCAGATAGGTGGTATGGTCCCACGATTAGTGCACAAGCCTAGAATTTAGGATACCTATGGTCAAAGCCCCTGCTCTACCTCAACCTTCCTAGGTGATCTTGGGCAAGTCATTTAGTCTCCCTGTGCCTCATCTCCTCCTGTGAGAATAGTACTTCCCCACCGCACAGGGCTATTGTACCAAAAAATAAATTAAAAATTGTGCAGTGCTCCGATACCATAGTAATGGAGGCCACATAAGTGCCATAGACAGTTCAAGATTTTCGGAGTCCAGAGTATATAGAAGCAGGCATAGCAAGATTTACATTATAAATAGCTTTAGTATGCCAGACACAAATGGAACTTTCAGCCATGTTGTCCATGATGTCATAGGCATACGCTCTAGTAAAATACATATGTATGAACTTTTTCCCTCTTTATTATTTTTTCCATTTTATAATAGCAATAACAGCCTGCAGGCAATGCATTTTCTGGCACGTCTTGGGTGGTTGAAGTCATCTGGCCTTCCTGATGCCACGCAATACATTCAAGGTGTTCAGTACTGATAGCTAACCACTGATGCACTTCCTGGACTTTCCTACTACATCAATAACACACTGCCAATACTTGCTAGCTAGTGTAACTTTTATGTGTCAAAACTTGAAGAAAAGTCACCGAGTTTTTATATACATACTAAAATATCTATAAATAAGTCACCCTAAATAAATACAGTCTAGTTTCATATTTAATTTTTTTGAGCATTCCCAAATGGAAGGCTTAATTTTTTGTTACCAAAGGCATTTTCCACATGATCATGATGCCTGTGATATCCCATAGATTCATGTAGCTTTATTTATTAATATGCAGAGAGCAAGTGTTAGTAAGAGCATGCTTCTGACAGCCCCTGCAGTTACCAATAAAGCAGCTAATGAGAAGAAAAACTGCCCATATTGCCTAACTCCCAAGGCTCAAGCCATCTTTAAGATAGAATGCAATGACAAATGATACTTTTCACCTTTATATATATATCGTCTTTCCAAGATTATAGATTGACATGGATAGCTTTTTAGAATAACACTACCATAAGCATTAGACACAGATCAAACGTTTGCCTCCAGCATGAATGCTATACAATGCAGCAAAAATGTTCCAGAATAAAATGAAATGCACTAATTGTTAGATGGAAAGTATGTAGTTATATTCTTAAAGCAAATTAACATCCAATAATTTAAAAAAATCCAAGGAATAAAGTTCACTGATAAATTTCTCTCAGTCTTCCTTGAAAAAAGCTCTGGTAACAATAAGTACAGGTATTTTCTTCTAAGATTTCTTACATTTTGGTATAAATAATTATAGCTCCACTGAAGTCAACAAATTTATACCAATTTACAACAGTTGAGGATCTGGCCCAACTCATTGTTTTTCAGGAGAAGCCCACATAATAAGCAACCTTTGGATAATTAAAGCAAAACATTCTAAGATAGAAATGTAGTCACCCTTGTAGCTGTGTTTGCACAATCCTGTAAGATGCAGAAAACTCTGTAGAGAGGCACTGAGCAGCCATGATTCCACTGAAATTTAGTGAGCTCAGGATCTTGCAAAATTGGGCTCAAAATTATATTGTTAGCAAATATTTAAAAAGCCCTATAATATCAGCTTGGTTTCTCCTTATATCACTTCATTTTATGGAAGAGCAGACACTGAGAGAAAACAATCTCAAATAATTGCCAAAAACTAGAAAGACAAGGTGGGTGAGATAATATCTTTTATCACTTGTCTCTCTCACCAACAGAAGTTGGTCCAATAAAAGATATTACCTCATCTACCTTATCTCTCTAATATCCTGAGACCAACATGGCTACAACAACATATGCCAAAAGCTAGGCAGCACAATCTATTTTTCTTCTATATTTTAACCCTTTTTCTTACTTTCTTTCTTCTTTCAGCCAACAATTGTGAGCAGAATTTTGGTGGCAGAAAGAAAGGCAGGAAGGAGTTAGCAGAAAATTGAAAGTATCTGGAGGGAGGGCAACTTGTTCATGCATCTCTGGGGGCCATAACTGACTCCTGTGGCGAGGTTCTGCTTCTGTTTCTTTTCCCCCGCTTCACATATTTCTAATCCCTACTGCAGTAAACAGTGAAAAATAATGAAAGCTCTCAAAGCTTCCATGGTTCCCTATCCAACTATCTTCTCCTTCTCAGTCCAAATCAGAGAAAAGCTTTTTCTCTGTGAACCAGAGTTGTACTTTTGGGGCCAAATCCTCCATGGTTGCAAATGAGGATAGCACCATTGACCTCAACAGAGCTATGCTGATTTACACAGCTGAAGATAAGGGCATTTGTATCCAATACTGTTGTAAATTCAATTATTACAATCTTCACATTTTCTTTTTCTTCTCTGAGTGTCCTCAAATTGTTATTTTTATAACTGTTACTGTTCACGCATTACATCTTGAAAGCAATGTGTCATACAAGGATGAAACTCTGCTCCCAGTTATACCACAGTAAATCTGAAGTAATGCCATTGGTTTCTGAAGAGTTACTCCATTTTATATACTGATGTAACTGCAAACAGAATTTGCATCCTATATATTATTTAGCATGCTTATAGAATGATTTTCCAAGGGAGTTAAGTGGCAATCTGAGCCAAAATGTTGAAAGACAACTAATTGAGCCAGTCTTCCCAGAAACAGAGCCAGAAAGAACTGACGGAGCTGGCACACAAGGAGTCCAGATGGCCTTCAAGGTACTGTAAACTACCCAGAAGATGCAAAAAATAAGGTGTCATGAACATTTGTTATTTTGCTGCTAAACGATTGTAAAGCAAAAACTGGCACCTTCCTCCAAGTGAAATCTTAATATGGAAAAAGTGAAATTTACCAGAAAGAGGGATTTCCAGTTACTGTTTCAATTTGGTTTGGGTCTAACAAGTTTACAGGTTTTTTTGTATCTATATTACAGACTCTCAACCACACTCTTCTGTGTTCTAAATTCTTCTCTATGTTTTATTCTTCATCAAGAAGAGAATTACAGGAATGTAGATTTTGGACTGTATCATTCTTCATTCTACTCACGATCTTCATCATCAGAATGGATGAGTTTTGTTCCATGTTCTGTTTCTTATTGCAACTGTTCTCACAGAATTTATTGTGGAATTTAAAAACTACTATATTTAAGGGAACATAATAATAGTATACACAATATTTTGTCCTTTACGTGGCTGGATATTTCACCTCCACATCACAGGTTAATTAATCTATCAGGGATACAATGGAATATCAGTCATAATATTGCACATGGAAGAGTTATAAAATACAGAAGCATAATACTAAACACTAAAATAATATTTTAAAATGGCATTAATGCTTTGACAAGTCTTGCCAAAAGCCAATAAACTGAAGTGTCCAGTGGCATCTATTGAGGATGTTGAGCATTATCTTTGTTTCAGCCTCACACTCAGCAGATTATTTAGTTTAATAATTCACTTCTTTAGAACAGGTTGTGTCTTCCAGTAAGTTTGGATCATGTATTATATACAAACAATAATTAATAACAATCCTCCTCTGACTGACGAAAAGGGAAGAAGGAGAACCCGGGGACCTACAGACCAGTCAGCCTCACCTCAGTCCCTGGAAAAATCATAGAACAGTTCCTGAAGGAATCCATTTTGAAGCACTTGGAGGAGAAGAAGGTGATCAGGAACAGTCAACATGGATTCACCAAGGGCAAGTCATGACTGACTAACCTGATTGCCTTCAATGAGGAGATAACTGACTCTGCTGATATGGGGAAAGCAGTGGATGTGATAAACCTTGACTTTAGCAAAGCTTTTGATATGGTCTCCCACAGTATTCTCACCAGCAAGTTAAAAAACTATGGACTGGATGAATGAGCTATAATGTGGATAGAAAGCTGGCTAGATTGTCGGACTCAATGGGTAGTGATCAATGGCTCGATGTCTAGTTGGCAGCTAGTATCAAACGGAGTGCCCCAGAGGTCAGTCCTGAGGCCGGTTTTGTTCAACATCTTTATTGATGATCTGGATGATGGGATGGATTGCACCCTCAGCAAGTTTGTGGATGACACTAAGCTGAGGGGAGAGATAGATATGCTGGAGGGTAGGGATAGGGTCCAGAGTGACCTAGACAAATTGGAGGGTTGGGCCAAAAGAAATCTGATGAGGTTCAACCAGGACAAGTGCAGAGTCCTGCACTTAGGATGGAAGAATCCCATGCACTGCTACAGTCCAGAAACCAACTGACTAAGCAGCAGTTCTGCAGAAAAGGACCTGGGGATTACAGTGGATTTGAAGCTGAATATAAGTTAGCAGTGTGCCCTTGTTGCCAAGAAGGCTAATGGCATACTGGGCTGCATTAGTAGGAGCACTGCCAGCAGATCGAGGGAAGTGATTATTTCCCTCTATTCGGCACTGGTGAGGCCACATCTGGAGTACTGCGTCCAGTTTTGGGCCTCCCACAATAGAAAGGGCGTGGACAAATTGGAGAGAGTCCAGCAGAGGGCAATGAAAATGATCGGGGGTTAGAGCTCATGACTTACGAGGAGAGCCTGAGGGAACTGGGCTTGTTTAGTCTGCAGAAGAGAAAAGTGAGGGGGGATTTGATAGCAGCCTTCAACTACCTGAAGGGGGCTCCAAAGAGGATGAGGCTAAGCTGTTCTCAGTGGTGGTAGATGACAAAACAAGGAGCAATGGCCTCAAATTGCAGTGGGGGAGGTCTAGGTTGGATATTAGGAAACACTATTTCACTGGGAGGGTGGCGAAGCACTGTAATGGGTTGCCTAGGGAGATGGTGGAATCTCCATCCTTAGAGGTTTTTAAGGCCCGGCTTGACAAAGCCCCAGCTGGGATGATTTAGTTGGTGTTGGTCCTGGTTTAAGCAGGGGGTTGGACTAGATAACCTCCTGAGGCCTCTTCCAACCTTAATTTTCTATGATTCTAAACAAGGTTTTCCAGCTATTATATAAGATAAACACAAGCTTACAGCTATTTATTTACTGTCCTTGATCCATGTGCTGAAATTCCACTAACTTCAATAGAAGCTTTGCATGGAAACCAAAGACAATTTACAAAAACACTTGGATATACATAAAAGAGACAAGGGGGTGAGGTAACATATTTTACTGGACCAACTTTTGTTGGTAAGAGAGACAAACTTTTGAGCTACACAGAGCTCTTCTTCAGGTCTAGGAAAGGTATTGAGAGTGTCACAGCTAAATGCAAGATCAAAGTGATAGTTCAGCACACATAGTTTGTACATATTCTAACGCAGTATTTCTCAACCTTTTCGATACCAGGGACAGACTTGCTGCCTTCCTAAACTGTGTCAGGGAGGTCTCAGGAACTGGTGCCAGTGTTGATCGTTGTAGCAGTGAAGCTATGTCTGCATCCTGAAATAAATCTTTCCTGAACCCTTTCTTCTGGCCTTCAAGCAACCCTCCAACCTCTCCAAGCTCATCATCAGAAGCCAGCTCCCCACAGCCCAGGACATGCCTATCACAACATGTGCTGTACTTCATTCAGTGCACTAAATGCCCCAACAACAACTATGGGGGTGAAACCTACGCTCTTGAATGTACTTACACAGGAAAATGATAAAAATCAAAAACACTCTATCACCTGTGGATGAGCACTTTTCACAAAGGGATCACTCTATATCTGATCTCTCAGTCCTCATCTTCAAAGTAAATCTGTACAACACTTTCAGAAGATGAGCCTGGGAGCATAAACTCATTACTCTGCTAGACACTAAAAATCATGGACTGAACAGAGACAGTGGATTTACAGCTTATTACAACAATCTGCAACCCATTAAACCCCCCATTTTGTTCCATGACTACAGGAGTCTTAAGGGGCCACTTCACCTTGAATGGTCCCTTAGAATATATACTAATTACTTATCTATGCATAACAAGTTAAATACGTTTCAGGAGAATATTTTATATTAACCCAACAGGCTGTTAAATCCCTGACATCTAAGACACCCATTGTGATTTTTAAACGTTTGTGAATCATACGTATTTATACGCAAGCTCAAATGAAATAGAGTCACAAAGCAACCCTGTGTTTACACACTTATTTCAGCATTGGCCTGACATTTTCAGTTAAATGCCATAAAATACGGTAAATTCTCAATGGGCCAGTTTCTGCTCTCACAACCGTATAAATCAGCAGTAAATCCACTGAAGTCAACAGTTACAACAATGTACAGCTGGTGTATGAGAGATCAAAATGAGACCCAATTGCTGTAATTTTCTTAGATTTGTAGATTAAGAATGGAAAATTTACAGCCCGTCATAAGACTGGGTATTCAGCACTTTCTAACAATTAGGCCTCTTCATGTTGTCTCAGGTTGGGTATCTCAGAGCTGAGAAACCCAAAATAGCTAATCAATTTTGAAAATCCTGGCTCACATTTTTATTTAGGGCCCAATGCTATTTTTTCGAATAGAAAGTAGTGAGACTACTTTTCAGTTTGGGGAACATTTGGGTGTACAAGACAAAGCAAACTCAAAACAAGAGATACAAAGGTACTCAAACCCAACAGAATGATTAGTTTTGTAATTACAATCGTTATATGTGCTTTCTCACTTCAGTTAATAGTCACATCAAAGTACCATCGCCTTGTCTGTCTCCTTAGCTGTTCCTGAGTGGATTCACAGAGTTTAACCAAATCACCATAAAGAGAAAGTTAAACTCCAAGAAATAAAACAGTTACATCTGCTGCTAACGATCCTTTTGGCTGCTCAGGCTTTGGTCCTTCATGAAACAGGAAAAACATACTGATGCTGAGTTTTTTTACATTAATTCATGCTATTTACCCAGTCTGCCATTTAATATTAGTGAATGGTGGCTGTTCACTTATAGTGAAATTTACTTCTGCCTACGTAAATCTAGAGTAAGCAGGCTTTGTGCAAGAATATAAACACCGATGGGGGAGGGGGGGGATGGAATTTGTCTTCCCAGCTTGCCAGCAGACCATGTAACTGCAATGCAGCTCTTCTGCAGCTAATGCTTCAGACTATGGAATACCCTATGCAGACCTAGTGCAGTGATTTTAAGCCATGGGATTTGCATCAGTACCTATTCCTTGATCGCCTTCGAGTAACATCCCTCTCTGCACATTCCTATTTGCATCAGGCACACCACTGGTATTTGATAAACAACAAATCATTCTGCCATTCTGACTGCCTGGAACAAAATGTTGGGATTGGCACTGTCAGGTCCTCATATAAATCCTGCTTCCCTAATGCTCATGTCTTAGTACTATTTATGATTGTATTGCATTCTAGTATAGGTTTTTCATCCTGTCCTATAAAAACTTCCCTAAGGCTCTATTCTTGGCCCTCTTACTTTTCCTCCTTCTATCTTATCTCCCAAGATAACTTTCCTAACATTCTGTCTTCCATCTTTCTGTCTTTTTCTAAACTGCCCACGTCATGCTATACCCTGATTTCCCACTCCTGAATGCTTCAGAGACTGAAGACCTCTTTGTCTCAATCTCTCTGTCACCCTCTCATTCTCTTTAATCTAGACCTTAATTTTGCTCCCAAGGTCATGTGTTTGTACGTCCACAGTGCACCAATAGTCAGTTTGAATTCATGCACAATATATCTTGCCTTTAGGACTCTCTTAAACTAAGACCCAAGAGCCCATCACAGTGTCCTGTATGTGAAAATTTGTCTTCACTACTTCTGCAATATTGCTAGAATTTATCTTTGCCTCACTCGAAATTCTTAATGCTTTAATCACTCACTCCCTTGCTGCCACCATTCCCTCTTGTTTATTGTCTTCCTAAATTCCTGTTATCTAGAAAAACAAATACTATGCCAATAAACAGAATTGATCATCCATATCTATACTATTGGCATCTGCACTGGCTTCCTATACATCTCAAAATCCCATTAAAAATTGCCTTCCTAATTTTCAAAATTCTTGAGACACTTGCTCCAGCCTACTTTTCCTCTATCTGCCTCAGCTTTCCCCATCTACAAAATATGTATCCCTTTTTGTAAAGTTCTTTGAGATTGATGGATGAAAAGTGCTACATAAGAGGCAATTATTATTAATAATAACTTTATGACCTTGTATCCATGTCTTGACTCCGTTACCCCAGATTTGGTCTCCTCTTTACAATATTGCTTAGTTGGATGTTCATCTTTTACTTGAGCTGGCCCATTTTTCTGGAACTGATTTGCCTTCTGTCCCTCTACCCTCTTCATCTTGATCACTTCTTTTCTATAAACTGTTTCTTAAGAACTTCTTTCCCCCTTTCTCTTCAGCTTATGATGGATGGATTCTTGCTGTAAAGCGTTTTGTGACACTGTATATTAGAGGATGTTATATTTAAAAAAAACTACCACGTATTTGATTGTCAAAGATGCATACTTCATCAAATTTTCTATTCAGAAAGTACCAGTCTATCTTATCCTACAAAGAGGTAGACACACAAAAGGGAGGGATGCAAACTACTGTGATTGTCACTAAAATAAACACTTTCCTGCAATATAGTGTTTGCCTCACTAGAAATTCCATGGCAGGATCACCTGACTAAGAACATAAGAACGGCCATATTCGGTCAGACCAAAGGTCCATCAAGCCCAGTATCCTGTCTTCCGACAGCGACCAATGCCAGGTGCTTCAGAGGGTATGAACAGAACAGGTAATTATCAAGTGATCCATACACTGTAGCCCATTCCCAGCTTCTGGAAGCACAGATTATAGGCAGCACAGGTAGACTGTAGATTCCTCTGGCAAACGTTGTCTGGCATTTTCAATTATAATATCCTCCCTTTGGTCGCTTATAACTTTGCCAGACTCAATCCATTTGGACCAAAATTTCTCATGAACAGTGCGTTTCCCTCAGGCTGAAGGTTTCTGGAAAATTTCAGGTAAAATGATTTAACCATTTCTCAGAATGAGATTAAAGGGAAATAAATTTGTTTTGCACATGTTAAAAAAATAAAACGATCATAACTGATTTGTTGAAAAGTTCTGGCACCTCCATGCTTTGGTGCAGGGACTAAACATTTGGCAGGAAGGGTCACTCTAGTGTCTGGGCTGTGCCTTTTGCTGTCCCTATGAAAAATCACCCAAATTTGGCCAAATTATAAATCTCAGTTTATGTGCTCTGCAGAGACTTGTTAGGTCATCAGCTAAATTTCTGGAGATTTCATCTGCACTGAGCATGCTCCATCCCCTCATTGCTCCTACTTGTAACTGAGCTATGCATTCCCATCTCCACAGATCAACTGAGCATGCTCCATCCTGGCTGAGCCAGACTTTCCTTGAAATTGCTCCTCCCAGCTGCATGGGGCTGTGGCAATGGAACCGCGAGCAGCTCCTGTGCTCCCAGTGCCCCTTGATGTGCCCAGGCAGTGAGGAGGAGAAGGAAACCTGACTGGGATTCAGAGAGGGAAGGTAGGAGTGGGAAAGGGAAGAGACATGGGCAGGACTCAGGAGGAGCAGGGGCATGAATTGGGCGAATAGCTGCTGGAGCAGGACAGGAGCCAAGCAGCAGGCAGGTAGGCAGGAGTCAAAGGAGACAGACATGTATGGTAGGAGCAGAAGGGAACAGGAAGTGGTTGAGGTGAGGGGAAGAGGCAGAAGGATCTGTAACCACTGGAGCACAATCCCCTATAGAACATGGAGTTGAACCCAGGAGTTCTCAGTCGCAACACTCCTTCACTGTCTAGGAAATTGCTGGAGCTTTATGTGTCTCATCTCCTTCTAGTGGTGGGTCCACCTTCCACGGCTACCAGTTAAGTTACTCTCTTAGCTCATGTGGAGCTTCAGGAGTAGAGAACTGTGCTGTGAATCTAAAGATTCCGAACTTCCTGATGACCCATGCTGGAAGCTGGTATGGTTCCACATTATTAAACTTTTGTTTTTTCAATTTCTACTTTTATTAAAAACATAGGAAATGACATCCAAAAATATTACAGTTGCAAAGTCAAGCTCTCAGAAGTTAGGAAATACCAGAAATAAAGTTGGTGTGCCCCCTCTACTCCCCCCATGCGTATACATTCTGACCGTGTTTAATTACATGATCACATACTATTGTTTCTACAGGATCCCTCTTTCAGGGCCCAGGATGGACTTGCCCTGGGAATATTAGGACCCCTTCCTCATTTGTTGCAAAAGTTTGAACTCAGGTGGTGAATGAGGCTGGGAATGCCAGGAAAACAAGGAATGGCCTCATGGCTAAGGCAACTGAATTCTCCAGACTTTCTGGAGAAAAATTCTATCCTTGCTTCTGCTACAGAGTGGGCCAGTCACTTAGGGGAGGGCTACACTGTGCAGTTGTTGCCAAAACTTTTGTCTTTTGTGGGTAATTAAAAAAGCTCCCCCGCGAAAGACAAAAGTTTTGCCGACGCAGGAGGCAGTGTGAACACTGCTTTGCCTACAGGATCGCTGTCCTGCTGACAAAGCTTATTCCACTCGCGGGGCTGGAAGTATTTTGTCGGCAAAAGTGCCAACAAAATACCGCAAAAGAGCATTCACACTTGCTGACTTTTAGCAACAAGGCTGTATCGACACACCTTGTCGCTAAAAGCTCCAAAGTGTAGGCAAGCCCAGAAACTAAACTTTTTGCATGGGGAAACAGTGTGTTCCTCATTTTCTTTTGATTTACAAAAGTGCTCAGCACTCCCAATTACAGGCGCTCTGCTCTGAATATATGAAGTGTTATAACATTCTAAGTACTCTGAAAAATCAGGCCCTAAATCTCTGAAATTGGGCACCCAGAATTAGTTGACACTTTTGACGGTTTTGGCTTTAATCCTTGGCTTCACCTCATAGGGGTTTTCTGAATATAAATTCATTAACATTTGTAAAGGACTAAGACACTACGATGAAAGCACCATAGAAAAGCCCATGAGGAAATTAATAATTCTGTGTTCAGTGTGGGGTTTAGATGGTGTGCAGTAAATAATACATGGGACCACACACTGAATTATGAGGATAAAAAGAAATATTGAATAGCTACCCATTCAGTGAGGACCATCTACCATGCACACTAAATGAGGCAGAAGTTCTGTGGGAAAAAATAACACGTGAACATATAATTAAGGACTTTATCATGATGCACATAGGGGAACAATTAAGAGGGCAACTTTAATTTTGGAACCTCCTAACTTTTGAGTGCTTGACTTTGCAACCTTAACATTCTTTTTATATATATATATATATATATATTAAAAGACGCCCGAGTCCCCTGCACGCGTGACGCCACGGATTAACCAATTCGTAACTCTGAACACCCCTGTTCAGAAATCCGAACAAGACTCTTTACACATACGAGCCCGTAGAGAATCCACTATACTAGCCACTAGAGAATCCACTATACTAGCCACTAGAGAATCTACTATACGAGCCATCAGAAAAAGTAAATGCCCTGTTCTCCAAGGAACCATCCAAGGTGTACTCCCAACTGCAGTGCAACAACACAATAACAGCAGAGCCACCAGCAGCAGAAACTGAACAGTACTGGAAGAACATATGGGAGAAAGAGAAGACTCAATAACACCAGTGCAAAGTGGCTGCAGGACCTGAGAACAGAGCACAGCAATCTCCCAGAACAGAAACCAGTCACCATCACAGTAGAAGACATCCAGCAGCGGGTCAAAAACATGAAGAGCTGGACAGCACCTGGACCAGACATGATCCACACCTACTGGCTAAAGAAATTAACAGCAGTGCATGAACGCCTAGCAGCACAGATGAACCAGCTGCTAGCAGCAGGCTCCCACCCAAACTGGCTAACACAAGGAAGGACAGTACTGATCATGAAAGACCCTGCAAGGGGACAGAACCGGCCAACTACCGGCCAATAACCTGCCTCCCCACAACATGGAAAGTCTTATCAGGCATCATAGCTGCCAAGCTACAGGACCACATGGGCCAGTACATGAGCACAGCTCAGAAGGGCATTGGGAACAACACCAGAGGCTCAAAACACCAGTTGCTCATAGATAGAGCAGTCGCCCAAGACTCAAGGTCTAGACAGACCAATCTGAGCACAGCCTGGATTGACTATAGGAAAGCCTATGACTCAATGCCGCACACGTGGATCTATGAATGTCTGGCGCTATACAAAGTCAACAGGACACTAAGGACCTTCCTCAAGAACTCAATGGGACTATGGAAGACAACACTAGAAGTCAACTCAAGGCAACTTGCACAAGTGGCCATCAAGTGCGGCATATACCAAGGTGATGCACTGTCCCCGCTGCTGTTCTGCATAGGCTTAAACCCCCTCAGCCAGATAATCACAAGGACTGGATACGGGTACAGGTTCAGGAGTGGAACTACCATCAGCCACCTCCTCTACATGGATGACATCAAGCTGTATGCTAAGAATGAACGAGACATCGACTCGCTAATCCACCTGACGCGGATCTACAGTGAGGATATCGGGATGTCATTCGGACTGGAGAAGTGTGGCCGGATGGTAGTGAAGAGAGGGAAGGTAGTCAAGACTGATGGGGGTGGAACTACCAGCGGGCCACATAGCAGACATACAGACCAGCTACAAGTACCTTGGCATCCCGCAGTCACATGGAAACCACGATGAGGAAGCAAGGAAGACAGCAACATCCAAGTATCACCAAAGGATAAGACAGGTCCTGAAGAGCCAGCTCAGTGGGAAGAACAAGATCCACGCCATCAACGGATACGCCCTGCCGGTCATCATCAGATACCCTGCCGGTATAGTGAGCTGGCCAAAGGAGGACATGGAGGCTGCCGATGTGAAAACCCGGAAGCTCCTCACAATGCACGGAGGTTTCCACCCCAAGTCCAACACCCAGAGACTGTATACCAGCCGGAAAGAAGGCGGGCGGGCTTGGTGAGCGTCAAAGGCCACTATCCTGGATGAAACCCGGAACATCCAGGAGTACATCAGTAAGATGGCCCCCAAAGATGAGCTGCTGAGAGAATGCCTGAGGCAGCAGCAGACATGGGAGGAAGACCAAGCAGAAGAAGTGCCATGGCAAGACAAGACCCTTCATGGATGTACCATCGACAGATAGCTGAGGTGGCTGACATTGGGAAATCCTACCAGTGGCTGGAAAGGGCTGGACTAAAAGACAGCACTGAGGCACTGATCATAGCAGCACAGGAACAGGCACTGAGCACCAGATCCATTGAAGCAGGGGTCTACCACACTAGAGAGGACCCAAGGTGCAGACTGTGCAGAGAGGCCTCAGAGACAGTCCAACACATAGTGGCAGGATGTAAGATGCAGGCAGGAACAGCATACACTGAACGGCACAACCAAGTGGCTGGCATTGTGTACAGGAACATCTGCACAGCGTATGGGCTAGACCCTCCCAAGACCAGATGGGAGATTCCGCAGAAGGTTGTGGAGAATAGCAGGGCTAAGATTCTGTGGGACTTCCAGATCCAGACGGACAGGCAGGTACTGGCCAATCAACCAGACATCGTGGTAATAGACAAGGAGCAGAAGACAGCGGTGGTGATAGATATAGCAGTGCCAAGTGACAGCAACATCAGGAAGAAGGAATATGAGAAGCTGGAGAAGTACCAGGGCCTGAAGAGAGGAACTAGACTCATAACACGCAGATGCAAAGTGGCTGCAGGACCCTGAAGAAACAGAGCACAGCAATCTCCCAACTCATAACACGCAGATGCAAAGTGGCTGCAGGACCCTGAAGAAACAGAGCACAGCAATCTCCCACAGTGCTAGGAACAGCTAAGATACTGCGCAGAACCCTCAAACTCCCAGGCCTCTGGTAGAGGACCCGAGGTTGAGGAAGACACATACCACCCATAGGGGTGAGAGGGGAATTTTTTTTATATATATATATATATATATATTTGGGGTGCAATATAACAGTGAAACAAATACTGACCAGATAGTACCACAGACAATTGCACAACTAGGGGCAAACTTCCTGAGCAGAACCCCTAAATGACACGCAAATATTTTGTCCTCATACCCATATTTATACATGTAAACTCCTTAATGGCACATTAAAGGAATAATTGTATACATAAGTGTATATTTTGCATGTACAAATGAAAAATGTGCATGCATAACTGGTATGCATATAAACGGTGTGGATGCAATTTAAGCGTCCCCTTTCTAAATGTTATCCCATTATATAATTTATTACATTAGCCTTCTAAGACTAGAAGACTGAAAATGTCTAGTGAGAAACTAATTAAGTAAAAAGTGGGCTCCCGAGATTATTGCCCTCAAAACTGACATTTGCAATGGTGACATTTTGTTACTGGGGTGCATAATAGAGAATTGGATACCTTGGAATTAAGACTCGGCTTAACATACTCATGCAGGGACGTAAGGGGGAAAAAGACCTCTCACTTCCCTCTCTGGCCTGCCTGGATCATTGCCCAGACACTGGGTGGAGAGAACTGACTCTACAGAGCTGGTTCTTCCTGTGCAGGGGGTGGGTGGTGGCTGGGGAATGGGCAGAGCTTTGGTTGCATTCACTCTAACACACAAGTGAGTAGAGCTGAATTGGCTTGAGGGAAAGATGGAGTATCTGGTAAACGGCTGTAACAAACTACTCCATTCCTTTCCTTCCCCAGTGCCAGGGAGAAGCAGAGGAGTCATTCTGGGCTCCTGCTGGACAGCGTAGGGCTATAGCTAAAGGTTCCATCTAACTGCAATTGCTTTACAATGCTGGAGTGACCTTTTTTTAAACTTCAAGTATGTGAGAAATGTAGCTTTGTTTTCTGGAATATGAAATTCTATGGCACAGGGACAGAGAGCAATTTGAACTCTAAAATATAAAGGAATGGTACTCCAAGTATATCCCTATTGTTCAGACTTGGTTCAAATCCATTGTAAATTAGATGTAGCTAAATTCACCCCTAAGTGGAGTAGCTGAGTATCTAACAAAGCACACAGGTAACAATTTACCTACCTAAAATTCTTACAGTCTGATAGGAACTGTTCTACGGATTGTCCTGTTCATCCTCTCTCTGTATAGGGCTCCTATTCATTACCTAGAATGTTGATTGAGGGTGGGATATAGTTCTTAGCCTTAATATCTGATTTTTTACAATATCCATCACTTGCTAAGAAACAAAATAAAAACAATGGTTGATATTAATTTAAAATCTATGAGGTATCGTTCACTGTTTCTCAGAGGAACACAGTAACTAATGAATCCTATGCAAGAGCTACCGCAAAGCATGCTGACCTCACTGATGAGTTAATCAATTATGCTGGTACAAAACAAGGTAATAACCAAAGCAAAAGAAAACCTATGTTCTTTACAGAACCAGGAAGGCATAGGGAGAAAGCACATCTGCCAAATCCAACACAGCAAAACAGATAGGGCAGTAAATTTTGTTTCAAGTTTCCAAGAAAATATTTTTAAGATTTCTACCTCCCTCCAGCCTTTAACAAAAATTAATGTTCCTCTAAGCACAACAGCTTTATTTCCACCAACTCAAAGTGAATGAAGAAAAAACAGAGCATACAGATAGAAGGTTTGAATAGTAGAAATTGTAATTATCCCAAATAATAGGGATATGCCATACTATAGTGTTTACAGAGTACAATATACATGCTACCCCTTTATATTAGCAGTATCTTAAATCAAGGTTTAAATTCTGCTTTTAAAAAGACTGCAGCATAGCTCGCTGCTGTGTGTGCTTTGGAGAATAAAAATGATTAATTCTGCCCATCAACAAGTTTTTTCTTATGATTATCACAAGCCTTTGCAGCATGCAGCAAAAGAAAAATGGAAATCATTTATAGGCTTATATTTAAAACCTTATTTAAAAACACATAACAACACTAATTATTAAACACCAGAAAGGTTTAAATAAAAATCAGGTAAAATGCTGACTTTAAAAATTTTAAACATAGCCGCATTTAAGAGAGTTTTTTTTTCAATGAACAATTTTACAGCTCTGGGTTGAGAAGGAATTTTTATTTCAAAATTAAAAGAAGAAAACGATGGGAAAAAAAGTAAATCAAACGGGAAATGTGTCATCTTATGTGAGCGCCAATGATGAGCTGCACATCTGAAAAGAGCAGAATGATCAATTCATCACTACAAAGCAGAAAGAAGCAGAGAGTGGCTCAAAAAAGATTTCCTTTTGGAATCACCATGGCCAAGAGTCATCAAAAGCTTTGTACCCAGGGCCTAATGTTGTCTTTTAAACTAACAAAACTAGACTACTCTGGAAGAAAAGAAAAGGTAAGACTTCATCATTTAATCCCCTTCCACTTCACTGTGTACCTTCCCAGTGCTTATCTTGATACCATTTTTCTTCCCCCACCCCTCCTCCTGGACAGTATGACACCAGCATGGATAGTTCATGCCAAATGTGCACTAATCTATATCTCAGAGTTTCTGCCTATCTCATTAGTCTGTCTCACATTCAACAGTTAGAGAACATGTAGCAAAGGAATTGCAAGGTGTTGGCAGTTGCTAGAGTGATAGAGCGTTGCAAATTCAAAATGGCACTCCCTGAACGACCTAAGATTGCACACGGAACACCACAACACATACGTCTGATTGTAATATTTCTACTGGCAACAATTCTAATATGCTGTTTTATTTCACCTCAGGTTTTGTGCCGAATTCTTCTCTCAGTTCCATTGCAGGTAAACCTGCCCCTTGTAACTGCGAGTAGCATTTGAGCTATTGTTTTTAATCTGATACTAAATAAGTAATTAGCAATGACCAACTAGTCAACTGGGGGAACAAGGGCATAGCCATAGAGACATCCTGGTGGGTTCTCACCTTAGGCCCTAGTCCTGCAAATTCTCCCTGTGCTCACATACAGCCCCAATGATCTGAGTGGGGTTCTGCTTGGTGCAGGTTTCTGTCTGCCTGGAACATTTTTTAGAATCATGACCCCCATTGAATTGCAGCTGATTTAACTGCTATTCTGTGCAGTTCTGCATTGGGCTGATAACATTTTCATCTTCCAGAATACTCTTGTTTTTCTAAAAGCCCAAACATTTTGAATAACTATTCACTTAAAAGGAAAAACAAACAGTTACTGGTGTCCACCTTGGCTTGGTGCGTTGTTAAGTACCTTGCCTCATTTTATTTGCTTAATAATATTTCCAAAACTAGAAACGGTTTGCATTTTAATCATAAAAATATTAACTTTCCAAACTCTTATTTCAGTGTGTGCACTGTGAACCCACACAGGAGAGTACTTTGAGAAAATAAAAATAAACTTACAAACTTTGAATGCACTTCAAGGTTCAGAAAGCAATGGGAACAAATGCATTATTTAATCATAAAAAAAATACAGACAATGTAGTGCAAAGCTGAGGAAAGAACTCAGGCTCCCAGAGGCAAAGCAGGGTGGGAGCATGGAGGGTACGATTGCTTTCAGAGCTGGACCTGTGCCTTTTCCTAATACTGCTTCTTATTAGGGAGGTGGAAAGGAGGCTGAGACCACTGGATGGTGGTAAGAACTAGCTGCAGTTTTCTCAGAAACAGTGATTTAGAGACAAGAGAAAACAAATAAGAAATCTTAGCAAAACAGGATGGAAAACTTCTAGTTTACAAACAATAAATCCTGTTAAAGTTGAAAAGAAAGCCCAGGAAAAACACAGGGGCAGAGCCAGCTTCCATTCAAGTCAATGACAAATCATCTATTCACTTCAATGGGGCAGGTTTGAGCCCCAACATTGCTATGTGCTGCTTTGTTACCCTAATTCCAATCACAATATTACTCCTCCACCCTCATTAAGGGCTCCTTCCAACCTTACCTGACTGGCTCATACTCTGTTTTTGTTATGTTGGCTCAACAATGCTTGTAACCTTTTAAAATTACTCACAATGACTGCCAAGTGCAGTAGCGCTTACCCTGAGGTAGTTGAGGGTGAAATTAGTCAGACCCATTCGGGTGATGTTTTTGGACAACTGCTCCAGCACCTGAGGGTCTTGTGCCTAAGTAGGAAGGAAACATGGAAATTGGCACTTTGCTTTTGGTTTGTTTTTTGAGGGGGGAAATCACTCTTGTGGAAAAATTACATTTCAAGGCTAGAATTAAAATTTAAATAAATAAAATCACTCCAGAGGTCTTTTACTGGATTTGTAATATTAAGCAATACTAATTTGTTGTAAGACAAAGTCCATTTCAGATGGTCTTTCTATACCTCCTCCACTGCTCCAGCTCATCTTAAAAGCTAAATGCATTTATATACAATTACTATTATATATACTATATTAGCACCTAGAGACCCTAACTGAGATTGGGACCCCAGTGTGGTAGACACTGTACAAAAGATATAGTACAAGACAGTGACCATGCCCAAGTCTGTAATCTTTTTGTATCACATTTTTCTAAATACACAACTGTTGCTTTAAGTGAGTAACCCAGTTGTGCAAACTCTCGTTTACTTTCATGAGGGTTCTGTGTCGGAGGGCTTGTAGGATCAGGCCACACACTAGAAGCTCTTCTGGTAGGGACTGAGGGTTAGATTTTCAAAGGTATTTAGAAGCCTAAAGGTGCAGGTAGGGGATTAGTGGGATTTTTACCTATTTAAGTGCTTCTGAAAATCTCACTAGGTGCCTATCTGTATATTTAGGTATCTAAATACCTTTGAAAATCTGGGCCTGTATCCTTAAAACCTTTGTGGCCCTAATCCTGCAGTTCACTATGTGCAGTTGGAACCCCATTGACTTCAGTATTTGTATAGGGCCACTGGACTTGGCAGAGCCAAGCTTACACATAGAAGATACTGCTGGGTGGAGAAAGAGTGAGCTAGAGGGTTCCTGGGAGGTGCACTTCCCAGCATGCCCTGAGGGAAGGAGAGGGCAGCATGCAGAACACTCCGTGCAAGCCTGGGACCAAGCATCAAGCTGTTTGTTCCTCTGGATTCCTCCCTCTGGGGGGGGGGGGGGGGGAAGGCCTTGCAGGTGGGCTAGGGGGAGGGGCGGAGGGGTTGTGGGTGTCTGGCTCCCTCCTGTGGGGAGAGGGAAAACAAGAACTGGGTTGTCATTGGAGTTTCTTTAATTGTCTTCTTCTGGGGGGATTTTTGTGTATGTCTGTATTGTTATAGATATGCTTGCTAACTGGTATTTTGAAACAAATTACCAAAATAATTGAAACTGGCATGATTATGTAGTGTTATTTTGACAAATAAGATTTTCAGAATTTTGCATACTTTTAAAATATTTTGCACAAAATTTTTTGGTTCAGAATTTTTATTTTTTTCGCGCAGAATGCCCCCAGGAGTTACAATGTAAAAGTACTCTGGAATTCTGGTTCATGTCATTACAGAGAAGGGGCTTTCAATATGAAAATAAGATCTGGATTCAGGTTCCAAAGTTTTGGTTTGGGCCCATCTCTACCAAAAATGTGGGTATGTATGTATGTGCTATCTCCTGTGAGTCTAAAAATCAGCTTTCACATTTAAGAGCCAAATTCTTCTCTCAGCTACAGTGATGAAAGCCCACCGACTTCTGTGGTGTTGCATCAATATAAATGAAAGCAGACTTTGGCCCCAAATCTTTGTCATGCAACCCACAACGACAAAATGAGATTCAAGAAAAATGTATTAGAGCGAAGTGAAAAATAACTGTGAAATATAGTTACAATACAGCCTTACACGAAACATTGAGAAACAGGGGAAAGTGATGAAAGAAGGGCTTATAAATTAATGCGGTTGCAGTCAGAACAAAATATTTATAGTTAATTGCCTGGGCTGTGAAATTTGCTGGAGTTCTTTAAAAATATAATCTCATCTCTTTGCATTAGGTCAAATGAAAAAAGGATTACTTACATGCATGGCTAGAATGCTGCGTGGGACTAATTCTCTGTACTGTCTAATGGTAAAGTGCCATGTTTTTATTCTCATAAGATCATCAAAGGTAAATTCCAAGATAAGACGCCCTTCTGTGCATACCTAGGATTAATAAAATACATGAAATAAAAACTTCCAGGAAATCTGTGCAGAATTACAATATTCTCACTCATTTAAACTAAACACCAAAATATCATCTGTATTTTAATGTTCATTGTCATTGGGTTAATTGTTTCCCCTTCTCTAGAAAAAGAATTAGGGAAAGTAACTTCACAGTGAAGGTAACAACTTATTGTACTCTAGATTTTATAGCATTGTGTGCACTAAATCTTATTGCACTATTTTTGTTTCCCTTTTTAATCACCACTGCTAATTAATGATACTAAACCTTTCAGCATAGGTGACTGTTGTGCATGCTTGATGTCAAGCTGCTGAGCCAGTCGTTCCCAACCTTTTAAAGTTTGATCCTCCCTACTAATGGATTAATGTATAAATGCTCCATTTGCATCCACTAGCAGTGCATAACGCCCCAGCATGGTTGCTGTCAATACTTATTTTTCTGTTCTTTTTTTCTTATTGTCTTTTTCCAAGAGCTTCCTCCCCACATATACACCCCCTTTTTATTTTTAATCTGGTTTTCTTCTCTCATTTTCTTTCTCTTTTATCAGCTGCCTATCTCGCAGAAAGCTATATGCAGGTTTGTCATAAATGGATAGGTAGGTAAGGGTTAAGTTTCTTTTACCTGAAAAGGGTAACCGAACACCTGACCAGAGGACCAATCAGAGAACTGGATTGTTTAAAGTCAGGGGCGGGAATTTGTATACTCGAGGTCTTTGTTGTTTTCTTAGCTTATGAGAAACAAGTCTCTTCTATTCTCTCCTAATACTTCTTCTAAACATCTGTAAGTACCCAGAACCGCAAAGTAATTCAGCTATTGATGGTCTTTGGGGTATTTACCTGTATGTTAATTTGTTGTGCTGGTTTAATTGGGCTATCTTTTAAATCAGACTGTTTCTTATATTTTTCTTATAAGCAAGAGCCTGTATTGGTTCTAATGCAAGATGTTGTTTTATATTTCTTTCTTTTTTTCTATAAAGTTTTCTTGTTAAACCTTGTGAAAGTTCTTTTCCTAGGAGGCAAAAGGAAAAGCCAGGCTGTGGGCTATTTCCTATTTGGGTCCAGGAAAGAGCAGACTACGGGAAAAGAGCGAAGAATTCTCCTGTTCTCTGGTAGTTACAGTTTTTCCCTCGTTCCTGGAGCAAGGGGGTGGCAGAGCCCAGCTGTGGGTATTTTGCATCTCCATTGTCCTGAGGGAAGCAGAAAAGCTGGTTTCTTGGGTCACACAGGTTAGCCGCGAGGCAAGCCTGATAGGAGGGGAAGGGTTATTTTCCTGCTTTTAGCATCCAAGGGATTGGAATCTGGGTGTCCCACCAAGGGAGGGTTGGGACACCAGAGGGAGGAAAGGGGGATCAGGCCCATAGATTAATCCTGATCTGGTGGCAGCGAGAATTCCAAGCTGTAGTGAGCTTGGGGGAGTTTCAGGTAAGCCCCCAAACTTTGGACGCAAAAGTCCAGGTTTGGGACAGGACCAGACTGGTGGACACTAAAGTCCAGGTCTGGGACTGGACGGCTAGATTACCACATGTGTGCAGCGGATTGGAAGTATAAATCCATAAGCCATAGCTACATTAATTTTTTCCCTGCTAGGCATTAGCAGGCAGAAGGAATTGGGTTTTAAAGGGCAGACAGAAAAAAAAATAAATTTTTTTTTTCTTTCCCTGCTTTCAGCAGTGCGTATTTTATAGGCTCATTAGAGAGAGCCATTAAGAGTCATTGGTTGAACAATAGCCTTCTCTTTCAGAGGCTTTAGCAATCACACAGTCCCAGGGGAAGAGATTGTTTTACAGACAGCAAATTTTTTTTCTTTCTCCTTGCTGCTCTTGGCATCTTACTTTAAGGAAGACAGGGTTTTACAGGGCTAGAGAGCTTGAAATTTTTTTCCTTGATACTAGCAGCTTGCAATATTTTTTTTTTCAGTCATTAAAGAGGCCCATACAGATCTTTTGTTAAACAATTGAAACTTAAGTACCCAGCCAGCAACTCACACAGGTAATACAGTAGCTTTGTTTGGTTCAATTGCCAATCCAAACAGAGCTAGGACAAATCTCAGCAGGCAGAAAGCCAGCAAGTCTGACAACAGACGCCAGAGGCACTCCACACCAAGAAAACAAACCATGAGTTCAAAGATGAGCAGAAAAAGGAAAGAGCCCGGCTACAGCCCAAGACAACGAAAATAAACATAGGAGACAGCTGGAACTAATTAAGGCCGAACAAGATGCCCAGGAGGCAGCTCACCGAAGAGATCAAGAAGCCAAAAAGGCAGATCACGAAAAAAACACAAGAAACAACAGGCAGTTACGAAAGAAAACAACAAGAAGAAAAGGCAGTTTTACGAAAGAAAACAACAGAAGAAGAGGCGATTCACAGAAGACAGGTAGAACTACAAAAGAGGCTCACAGCAGGCCTTGGAATTAGAACGGGCTAAGCAGCAGACCCAACAAATCCTAACCTCCGCCGCCGTTGTGTTCCACCGCACAGGAAATTTCCCAGCTACAAGGCAGGTGAGGACCCGGAGACCTTCTAGAAAATTTCGAAAGGGTCTGTATTGGGTACAACATCCCTGAAAACCAGTACATGCTAGAGCTGAGGTCACACATCAGTGGACCCTTGCAGATGTGCGGCTAAATGCCAAAGGAACAAATGAATGATTATAAACTGTTTCAAACCCAAGCCAGATCCAGACTGGGGATAACCCGGATCACGCCCGTCGGCGATTCAGAAACCAAAAGTGGAAACCAGAGGGGTCCTTTCCCGACCACGCCTACACGTAGGGAAGCATTGCGACGGGGAAGCTCTTGAGCTTAGCCCAGATCATCCCAGTGGTCATGCTGGGGTGACAGACCAAAGACAGGTTGGGGAAGTCTTTCTACTGGGAGGGGATGGCAAGGAGTTGCCCGGTATGTCCAGTCTTGTGAGCTGTGCCAAAGAGTCGGAAAGCCTCAAGATCTGGCCAAGGCCCCTCTCAGCCACTCCCCATAATTAGGTCCCATTTCAGCGAGTAGCTGTGGATATTCTGGGTCCTTTTCCGAGAAAGACACCAAGGGGAAAGCAGTACGTACTGACTTTCGTGGACTTTCGACCCGATGGCCAGAAGCAGTGCTCTAGGTAACACCCGAGCTAAAGCAGTGTGCCAGGCCCAAACGACATTTTCACCAGGGTCGGTTGGCCTCGAAATCCTTACCGATTCAGGAATCTAATTTCCTGGCAGGCACCATGGAGACCTGTGGTAAAATCATGGGTGAATCACTTGGTTGCACCCCATACCATCATCAAACCAATGCGCGTAGAAAGGTTAATGAACCTTGGGGCCATGATCCGTAAACGTAAATGAATACTCCAATGACTGGACCTAGTATTGCAGCATTGCTCTTTGCTTACAGGGCTGTACCGCACCCAGTTTGGGTTCTCACCCTTTGAACTGGTGTATGCCATGAGGTTAAGGCTACTACAGTTGGTGAAGCCCAATGGGAGGATTTACACCTTCGCCAGGACTACATTCTGGATTTGAGAAACTTACAAAACACCCTCCGCCATTCTCTAGCCCTCGCTAGAGAAAACCTACAGGATATCAGGAGAGCAAAAGGCCTGGTACGATAAAACCAGAGACCGTTCCTTCAAGACAGGAGACCGGTTATGTCTTAAAGGCGCAACAGTCATAAGATGGAAACATCCTGGGGCCATTCACAGTCCAAGAGCGCCTGGGAGCTGTAACTATCTCATAGCATTTCCCGATTCCTCACAAACCCAAAGTGACCATGTTAATTCTCTCAAGCCCTTTTATTCCAGAGATTACAGGTTTGTCAGTTTACAGTCCAGGAGCAGAGGACGCAGAGTGCCTGATGGCGTCTACTATGACGGCAAAGGACGGCGGCGTGGAAGAGGTGAACCTCCAACCACCCTGGAACGTCTGCAGCGCAACAAATCCAGGAGCTGTGCACAACTTCGCCCATTGTTCTCAGCCACTCCAGACTGACTGAACGGGCCACCACTCCATCGACACAGGAATGCTCACCCAATTAGAACACACCTACCGGGTGTCCCTCACGCACAGGCTGCTATAACGGGAAATCCAGAATATGCTACAGAGTGGTATAATCCGCTCATCTACCAGTGCATGGGCATCTCCAGTGTTCTGGTACCCAAACCAGATGGGAAATACGCTTTTGTGTGGACTACCGTAAGCTAAATGCAGTGACTCGTCCAGACAACTATCCAATGCCACGCACCGATGAGCTATTGGAAAAGTTGGGACGTGCCCAGTTATCTCTACCATAAACTTAACCAAGGGTACTGGCAAGTACCACTAGATGAACCTGCCAAGGAAAGGTCAGCATTCGTCACCCCTGCAGGGGTATATGAATTAATGTACTTCCTTTCGGGCTGCGCAATGCACCCCCACCTTCAGAGACTGGTAGATGGTCTACTAGCAGGACTGGGACAATATGCAGTTCCTACCTCGATCATGTGGCCAATTTTCTGACTCCTGGCCCGCACACTAGACACCTGGAAAAAGTCTTTACCGTATCAGGCAGGCAGACTAACTGTAGGCCAAAAAGTGTCAAATAGGCCAAAACAGAGTGACTTACCTGGGACATCAGGTGGTCGAGGAACCAAAAACCCCCTACAGGCCAAGGTGGAGGCTATCCAAAAGTGCCTGTCCCAAAGTCAAAGAAACAGGTCCAATCTCTTAGGCTTGGCCGGGTATACAGGCGATTTGTACCACACTACAGCCAAATCGCTGCACACATGACACCTGACCAAAAAGCCCAGCCAACTACAGTATAATGACTGATGAGTGTCAGGGCCTTACCCACTGAAGGCGACGCTCACGTCTGACCCTGTGCTAAGGGCCCCAGACTTTGACAAACCATTCCTAGTAACCACCGATGCATCTGAGCGTGGATATAGGAGCAGTTCTTATGCAGGAAGGACTGGATCAGAACTTCCATCCTGTCGTGTTCCTCAGCAAGAAACTATCTGAGAGGAAAGTCACTGGTCAGTCAGTGAAAAGGAATGCTATGCCATTGTGTACGCCCTGGAAAAGCTACGCCATACGTTTGGGACGGCGTTCCAGCTACAAACTGACCATGCTGCGCTAAGTGGTTCATACAGCCAAAGGCAACACAAGAAACTACTTCGGTGGAGTCTAGCTCTCCAAGATTTTGATTTCGAAATCCGACACATTCAGGAGCTTCTAAACAAAGTAGCTGATGCCTCTCCCGTAGAGTGTTCCCAGAATACACTGTTCCCTTTTACCTGACAAACTGTGCAGTCTAAAATGACCAATTAATGCCTGTTTTCATCTCTCTGTCTGATATTGCAATGCCTCTGTATTTAGATTACCATGATCGGTCGAAATCCCTACCCCGTGCAAGTTTTACTACTAGATACAGATGATATATGAAGAAGAGACGAATACATATAGAGAATCAAGTACAGGATAGATATACAATACATAATATATACACATAGACAAGAATACACACAACTACCAGAGAGACACACACCACATAGGACTATATATACACCGATACACGAAATAGACGAAGACAATAATAGAAATATAACAATAACAAAAAAGAATACTATATAATTATTAATATCTATAGCAATATGAAGAACATACATATAACATAACATAATACTATATACCTATCTACTTCTAAACATCTTAAGTACCAGGACCGCAAAGAATAATTCAGACATATAATAAGGTCTGTGGAGTGTATTTCCCATATGTATGTTCATTTTGTTTTGCTGATAATTGGCATACTATATATAATATCATAGAATTTCTAATAATAATATAACATATAATAAAGCAAGCAACTGATATATAGAGTATACATATAATAGCAGAATAGAATAGATAATATATATAATTTAATACATTATCATTTATTACATATAATATAAAAAAACTAATAGTAATCAGAAATAATCTATATTAATACACTAGGAAGGCCAAGGAGCCAGAGACATGTAGAGCAATAAATTCCTATATATGATCACAGAAGAAAAGAGGCACTACGGGGAAGAGAGAATCTACTTATTCAATCGGTATATACAGAATTCCACTCTACAATAGAGCCAAGGAGGTGGACAGAGCACCAGCTGAATAGAAGAGTATTGACATCATCCATAAAGAATCCTAAAGGAAAAGCAAAGAAGCTGATTATATGGACTCAACACAGAGAAATAATACACCGAAAGAAAGACAGCCTAAAAAGAGAAGAGAACGTAATAATTCCCTGAACTATAATAGACAAATCACAAGGATGGGAATCTAGAGAGTAGATACCAACAGAGGGTTGGGGACCCAAGAAAAGGAAAGAAGAGATCAGAGAACCCCAATAGATTAATACCTAGAAACTGATGAGACAGCGAAGAATATCACGCTGATAAGAATACGAAGCATGGGGAGTTTCAGGTAAGCCCCCAAACTTTGGACGCAAAAGTCCAGGTTTGGGACAGGACCAGACTGGTGGACACTAAAGTCCAGGTCTGGGACTGGACGGCTAGATTACCACAAGGTGTCCCTGGGTCTGCACTAGTAGCTCCATGGAATATTGAAGCTGAGTGTTGTGGGAGCAAAGAAGAGACACTTAGACCAGTATGCCAATGCCTGATCTTGTAGCTCTGTACATGTGAGTTGCCCCCCACAGTCAAATAATTCATATCGTACTGTGAAGGACGCTGCATTAGAAAAGCAAGGGGGTGGGTGGGCAGGTAGGAGGATCGGTAAATGCAGTTGGGTACTGCAGGAGAAGGGAGAGGAAGTGGCTGGCTTTCATAGAGCTGCCCACAGCTTGATATGTGAGCAGTGAAGTATCTGAGTATCATGTGGCTGTCATGCATTCGGTCTTCTTGAGGGTGCCAAATACACTCCTTGCATGGGGCCCTGGCTAGTGGATCCCTGAAGCATTGTACACATTAGCAGCACTGGAAACTCTTTTTAAAAAACTGGTTATGAATTTAGTCTCAAAGCTCCTATTAGGAGTTAGTATGACTGAGGGAACCTGCAGTGAAAGAAATAATGAAAGGAGAGAGACAGTAATTAGTGAAATGTTCTTACAGTATTGTGCACAGACAATTAGATAATCTTCCATTAAAAAAAGACACTTATTGCAACTTTAATCAAATAATAGCTCAATTAAATAAAACAAATTGTAATGCTAGTTTGCTAGTTAGTCTGTTTGCACGTTGGTGTGACCACCAGACCCAGGTTTATTTCGTTTGTGGTTTTGCAGTGTGTATTTTTTCTGATTAACTACTCATTTGATGCTGGTGTCTTCTCAATTTGACCTGCTGTAGCATAGTGTTCAAAACCACTTAGACTAGGCTACCAGGCATATTGTGCTGGCAAAATATTGTAGGTCTAGGAAAGAAAGACTTGTTAATAAGTTCTGGGTTCTCTTATTCACTGTACCTCAGTCATGCATTCGGTTTTGTATAGCTGATGACCTATATTGAGGATTCATTCCCTCACTTGACTCCTTGATGTTCTCATTATTTTCATACTAAGATTACAAATTTCACACACACGACTCTAATACTCCAATGTGAGGTAGCTGAGCCTATCAATATTACTGTACTGTGGTCAAGGATCCTGGTTATTGCCCAGTGAATATTAAACTACATCAGGTTTATAATAATTTCTTACAATAATAGCCCATATGCTCCCAAATATGTCTTCTCTGAAATGTTAAGAAATACAGCTCTCCATAGACTTTATTTTATGCACACATATTAACAAATCGTCACAGAAAAGCTGCAACACATACCTCCTATCATTGGCAAAATTTTACTCATCTTATAAAGGAATTTAATTTTCCCCTGTGCAAAAGAATTTCGGGTATTGCTTCTAATCAATAAAATTAATGTAGTTCTTATTTGAAGTTGGCCTCTTTTTTTTCAGAAAAGGTGTCTTTCCCAAAATCAAAACAGTCTCCAATTAAGAAAACATTTTCTGTTGTGCTGAATTCATGTTACCTTACTGTGAGCTCTGACATTTTGTTTCTGTGGTAACCAAAATCAGCTGATTAGTTGGCATGGCAACAGAAAAGATGTAATCCCAGCAGACACACTCTAATCAATGCCCCCAGCACAGATGGTCTCCGGAGGATCAACAAGAAAGAGGCTGGCAGGCATTCAGTATATCACGTGGTAGCTCTAGACTAGGCCAGGAAAAAGAAAACTAAAAAAGAACATTTCTCAAACTAACCAATAGCTTTTTAACCCCTTCCTTACATTGATTAATTGTAGGCTATTCAACGGGTTGAATCCATGAAAAATGACCTCAAAATTGCTTTCTATTGGATAGAATGTAGTTTTTCTAAAATAAAAAATCTTTTCTTCCCTTTTCAGCCCATATTAATAGATCATTTCTCAAACCTGTTCCTTCACTTGAAAAGCAGTCTAAAGCTTATATGAATACATACAATTAGTAAGATTCTTCACTCAGTAAGACTTAAAAAGATTAAGTGAGCTTTAGTGTTATACTTGTGAAGTATGGATGATTGAGTCATTGTCAACTGCAGAGAAAAATGTATTTTTATTATAGCGATACGTGCATATAGGCTATTACCATTTTTAGTAGAACTGATCTCTGTAAAGTTCATTTATGTGAGGCTATTGGGAAATACAAAAATCACTAGCACTAAAAAACAGCTCAACTACCATATAAAGTTTGAGTATAAGTAAATTATAAGAGTCTGGGTTAATTCTGTGAGAGCATTGCTTCCACTGTGTAAGGGGAAAAAAATCTAAAATCCAAACACCAAGGTGAATTAACATGGTCGCTTGGATGTTTAGAACCTGATTTTGCTATCACAGAAATCAGTGGCAAAACTGTTAACTGGGACCTTTAATCCTGAACATGAATTTCCCTTCTTTTATTAGTTTCAATTCACACCCTGAACATTATTAAAGTATTTCTATTAATTTATTTCCTTCGGATTTTATTAAAAATGTAGCATTTACTTCTTCGTTCAGTAAGATATTTAAACACTTGGTTAACTTTAAGCAGTGGATAACCCCCCCATTGAAGTCATTTTTGACTACTTGCACTTAAAGTCAGGTATATGCTTAAGTACCTTGCTTAAAAAAGAGAAAAAAATTACTAATCTCATATTTACTCAGTACTATCTAATAAGTTGACCTAAGCTGTAAAATACAAAAATGCACAGCATGTGGATCATTGATGCAACAGATGAGCAAACCTCTATCAGGACTGTTCCAGACTATTGTATTAAAACTACTTAGAGAATTTTTAGCTTACAGACTGTTCATCAGACCAAAGTGGGTACTAAACAACAGCAGAGTGCTTGATGTGTTTGAATATTAAAAATGTTTACAATAGAGTCACTAAAGGAAGGAAATACCTTACTTGACCAAATTCTGACACGGTGTTAAGTGGGTGAATTAAATTTAATGTAGTTACACATGTTATATGAGGTTTGAATTTTGTCCACTGTACCCAGGCCACAAGGGTACAGTTCTGCCATTACATGTGCTGGGTCCTTATTGACTTCACTGGGAGTTGTGCATGCAAAATTTGGTTCTAACTCACTTTCGAACATGCCAAGCAATGTTACTCTTTTCTCCCTTATTCTACATTCTATAGGCGTTTTATTAAGAAAAATAATGTTTTAGTTGTAAAACCATATAAAAACAATTTACGTTTTTTCCTGAACCTAAGTTGTATCCCTGAGTGAACTTTCTACTGAAGTATAGACATTTACATTAGACTTCTCAACAGAACCTTCACTACTGGAGTGTGTATGGTGTCACTAAGACTCCAATTTTGTGAATCTTTGCAAGATTGAGACCAAATTGCCATCACATGTATGAAGTGCTTATCTTGAAATATATGGGATCTGTATATATTCAGCCCAAGACAGATTTTGGTCCTTAGTAGCATTCCATCTTTTTTTTTTGTATCAGCTGGATACTATTTCCCCCTCTGAAGGAACAGCGCTGTAGTACAGTGTGCTGACAATGCAAAACAAATGTGTTAAATCAGCACAAGTATTTATTGAATGCTAGAGATTCCAAAGGAAGGGTTCCAAAAAAACTGCTTCTCTGTGTAATATTGCATTAAACCAGCTGACCCGTGTTCTGCCCTTTGGCCAACTGTGCCACAAAGGGGAGAAAAATCATGGAAATGA
Organism: Chelonoidis abingdonii; assembly: GCF_003597395.2. Classification (NCBI taxonomy): domain Eukaryota; kingdom Metazoa; phylum Chordata; order Testudines; family Testudinidae; genus Chelonoidis; species Chelonoidis abingdonii. The sequence continues at coordinate 115,124,944 of NC_133773.1, read as the reverse complement.
CACAAATGTTGTTCGAGTGCCATGCAGAAGGGACAAGTAGCTACACTATAGCTTCCCTTCCACTGCACACAGCCAAACATCTAGCCATGGCTGCAATATGCAAGCTCTTCAGTGGCCAGGTGGTGAGAAGGGCTCATCTAGGAACAGCTGGTTTACTTGGCATGCTTCCTTCTCTTTGTGGGGCAAATTTTTGATGCAATACATGCATCACAAACTCAGAGCCCCAGTAACTTGAGTTGGTGGAATGTTTCAGTAAAGCCCTTGAGATTTTTTTGTGTTTTGTTTTGTTTTCATTCCGTGGAATAGACCCAAATGTTGAAACCTCAAAATTGTTCTCAAAACAAAATTCTTGTTTTCTGGCCAACCCTATCAGTAACTAAATCTCAATGTCCTTTAAATACTGTGAAAGAGGTACGTGAATAAGGCAGGCAAGAAGTCAATGCAATCTGATGGAACAAGTTCTACATGATCAGACCATGCCATGAATACCCTAGAAATTCTCAGTCATCACAATGCCAGCGGCCTATATTCTTTGCCTGTACTAGAACCTCACCAGTACCACATGTCAGTTAGGAACATAGAACAGGTTTAACGGTTTCCTAAAGGCTCGGATACATTTCATCAGTCCCCTCCCTCTTGTACTTTTCTCCATTCAAACAGTGGGAGTTAGCCATCTGAGGATGCATAAAAATGAGAATAAAGGCTAAATAAGCAAAGCATGTATTTCCAGTCTCACTAACCAGTTTGTTGTAATTTGTCATTTCAAGTGTGTCATTTAATTCCATAAGATTTTTATTTTATTTAAATTTGGTATATCTAATTGCTTTTCTGCCTGTTTGGTCTTGTTTTATATAAGTATAACGCATCCTATCTAATTATATGATTTAGCTGCAAGACTGGAAGGGGCCAAAGCAGGAAGAAAATTCAATCTTCAATCAGACGTGGTAGACATTGTGATGGGGCAAGGCCAGATGGCTACAGTAAAGTACTGAGAAACAGGTATATTAGCCCCAGGCTAAACAAATCCCTAGTACCCTGGTAACCAAATAGCAGTTGCTCCAGGTTAATCAAGGCACCTGGAGCCAATTAAGATCTTTCTAGAAGGCAGTAGAGATAGCTACTTTAATTAGAACACCTGCCACCAATCAAGGCAGGCTAATCAGGGACCTGGCTTTAAAAAGGAGCTCACTCCAGTCAGGCAAAGAGAGCAGAGAGAGAAGGAGCGTTGTGAGGAGCTGGGAGCAAGAGGCAAGGAGCTGAGAGTGAGAGAGTATACCTGCTGGAGGGTTGAGGAGGACAAGCATTATCAGACACTAGGAGGAAGGTCCTGTGGTGAGGATAAAAGGTGTTTGGAGGAGGCCATCGCGGAAGTAGCCCAGGAGTTGTAGCTGTCCTGCAACTGTTACAGGAGGCACTATAGGACAGCTGCGATCCACAGGGCCCTGGGCTGAAACCCAGAGTAGAGGGCGGGCCTGGTCCCCCCAAAACTCCCAACTCCTATCCGAACAGGAGGAGCTGACTCAGACTGTGGGCTCCACAAGAAGGGAAGATCACTGAGGTGAACAAATCCGCCAATAAGCGCAGGACCCACCAAGGTGGAGGAGGAACTTTGTCACAACACCTATTTAGAGCCTGATCTAAAGACTGCTGAAATTACTGTGAATCATTCCTTTGACTTCAATGTGCTTTGGATCAGGCTCTATTGTATTAAAGCACCAGCTGTACTGAGAGTTCCCAGTCCCCAATGGGTAAAATATCTAAATAAAGCATGTTAACCAAAATGTATCAACAATGTAATCATTCACTGTTGTTTTAAAATTAAGATGAGATAAAGTGCAGCTGAAACTTAGTTCCTAAAAGTTTGGTGGCTGTGATAGCTTAGTTTTATGTGCCTTCTCTTGCAAAACTTCCTGTGAAGACTGCAAAAGATGGTCACAAAGCTTTCCAGTCATGTAACAAATAATAATAATACAAAATATAAATGATGAAAGTGCGTGAGGCATTAGAAATCAAGAAAGCCTTTCAGAAAAACACAGTAATAATTATCTTTCAATACTCCTTGAAAAACACAAACACACACACAAAACACAATATGTTTTACTGAGTCTTTCCTGTTACCTTGGTAAACATGGGTTTTCCATGCTGGGTGACCATGGTGCACTGATCACAGTCGACTGTGATAGATGAGTTGTGGTATGACTCTTTTGAGTGCTTGAGAACGTAATACAGGTCTGTTACACCTCCTTCAAAGACAGTGCTAAAATAACGAGGAATTAGGGTTCTTCCAATGGCTGTGAGGAAAATACAAAGCAAAAATCAACAAATACTCTAGGTTATAACAAACACAACATCAATGTTTTAAAGTGAAACTTTCATTTAAAGAATATAATACATATTCTCAGAGAGCTACAGAACTAGAGTCTCCACCTGCTCCCATTGAAATCAATGGAAAAAAGCCTATTCTCTTCAGTAGATATGGACCTCAGTTTGTATAGCTTTTTTATACAGTTGGTGATCTAGCTTCTTTCTTCCTGAAGTTTTGGAGATTCTTGTAGATGTTCAAAGGTTATTACTACACAGGAGCCAGGCTGGGTAAATCTTGTCTGAAACTTGGATGCTATATCCCATTTCCATAAATAAATGTGTAAATAAAACCAGAGCATATGTGTGCTTATGTAAATACATGCACACACGGAAACATATAACTCTTTATGCATAGAGTATATACACATATATATTAATACAATACATACAATATATATGTATAGCTAATATAGTCTGTTGAATGGAGTGAGAACTATAGGAGGAAGACGAAAACCCTGCGATTGAAAGAGGGCCTGACAGTGGGATGCAATATATAACTCCACAGGCTAATAGTACAGAGATCTCTTTTTCAATTCAAATGGAAATAGTTGCCTATATACGGTAATCTAAAACGGCTGAAGATGCACATGGGATAAGCCTGCACTGTGATACAAGACCTGCGCTGCGGCTGGCCCAGGTCAGCTGACTTGGGCTCATGAGGCTTGGGCTGCAGCGTTATAAAACTGCAGTGCAGATGCTCCAGCTCTGGCTGGAACCTAGGCTCTGAGACCCCAGCTGACCTGGTCTCTGAGACTTGGTGCCACAGGGTTTTTATTGCTGTGTAGATATACCCTGACCATGGATATGGGCCGTATGCGAAGAAAAATTTGACCAATAGAGCAGTCTCCATTTGTTTTTTAAAATCCCAACTCATAGACTTCAAGGGAAAAACCCTGCAACCCTTGGAAACAATTCTCATTGAATTTATATCACTGAAATCAATGGCAGTTTTGAAGAAGGACTGCAGGACTTAGCTCACAATAAATAAATAAATAAACAAACAAACAAGCTCTGAATGTTTTTCAGTTGCACAGAGCAGTAATCGAAATCAGAGGGAAATGCGTTATGTGCAATTGATGTTCTCCTGCTCCATTTTTGCAGACAGTTTGGCTGCCATCAACAACTTAAAATACCAAGACAACATTTTCGGAATAGGTACTTTATGAACAGATCAATATTGTATTTTTAGAATGACTTAATAATACTTTGAACTTACAATATATTATGTTTTTCACCTGAAAAATGTTTTGCAAATATTAATTAATCCTCAACATTCCTGTGTCTATACTCCTGTGTGGCAGTAGATAAAGATTAACTCCATTATGTAGAGGGAAAACCAAGGCAGATAGGTTAAGTGACTTAGTCTATACCAATAGAAGGGTCAGTATCAGAGCCCAGATTAGAACTCATTAATTCCTATCTCAGACCACTGAGATCATGTCTCTCTGTCTTGTTCTGTATGTTTTGAGGGTAATTTTAAAAAATGCACTTCCTTTGGAGTTCTGCCTGCATAAGAACTAAGGAATTTATATATCTGAGAGTGGGGCTTGGGAATTAAAAGGTCTGACACTTTATAGATGAGCAGTTTTGTGGAAGTAGTGTAGGTCTTTCCACATTACTTTCAAAAATATCATATATAGTTGTCTCAGCCAATTTAATTGTGCCAGAAAATCCCAGGGTTTAATAAATCTCTTTTTTATTTTCTATATTATAATAATATAACAGTACAATAGATAGACACATATAGAAAATAGGGTTTGCTAAAAGTTTTTGCTGAGATATGGAACTTTAACATGGCTATGAATGCCTTATATTACATTGAAGTTTTGTGTGTAATTTATAAATCTATACTGAAGTCTCTGGATATAGATAACAAGTCAATGTATAATCTGAACAATTATTCTACCATACAAGCCCCCATAAAAACCTCACCTATGCATCAAGTATGTATTAATTTACTATAGTCTTTTAATTTAATTAGAGAAACTGAAGTCCAGTGAATCAGCAGAAGACTTTTCTAAAGCTTTAAGTAACAATTTCCTATGTTGCTCTGTATGGTATATTGTAAAACGAGAAATTTATCCATCAAATTAATTTCTTGCTCCCCTAAAGCTAATTAGGACAAATTAAGTTTCCTGCTAATCATCCAGAGCAGTTACTGCCTGATATGAAAATCCAGGATTTCTACTGATTGCCGTAAATGTATATTCACGTTACTTGTGCAGTGCATGAATATCATGAACATATTTTAAATGCAGTTTAAAATAATTTGATAGGTAGTTCCCAAAATGGTCTGGTCACATGGTGCTGGCTTTCCTCCTTGCTTCCAGCTGCTGCAACACATTAAAGAAAGCTAGATATGTATTGAATACTTTTCTGTTATTACTTTTACACATAAGCAATGGCTGTGATTGCCACAGGGATATTATGCAGCTGTGTATGGAAGAGTGGAGGTTTCCACAATCATGAATGGGAAAGGAGTTGTCCCCATGACTATCTCTCTATAAAGATGTGCCCCATTCTGTGAAGGAGCACGAAAACTCTTTTGCAGTATGATGTCTGTATTTAAACACAGCACACATGCAAGCGCACACAAATTTTCTCTCTCTAAAACCAAAACTAACCAACACGAATGCTCAAATTGAACAAAAATCCTAAACAGGTTTTCACCACTTGGAAAGGTGCACCTAGAATTGGGGTGCACAGGGAGGGTCAATACAAAAAATTAATTGAGCACCATCCGTACTGTGTACTGAGTGAGGCAGGAGTTCTGTGGAAAAAATAGTATGTGATCATGTAATTAAAGACAAGGGGGATGAATAAAGGTTGCACAGGTAACCTTAATTCTGACATTTCCTAAGTTTCAAGTGCTTGATTTTGCAACTTGATTAATGTTCTTTTAATGTAGGTTTTTGTGCATAATTTCCTAGGTTTTTAATAAGGCAAACTGAAAGAACAGAAATTCCATTATGTGGCATCATACTGACAGCCAAATGGCTCACCCAAAGGTCCTAGTCTCCTTGCCCAGCCAGTATCAGTTCCCCTACTCCTTTTCCCTAGTCTCCTTATCCAGCCTGTCCCAGTTTCCCCTTTGTGGCTCCTTATCCCATCCATCTCTCTCCCTGTCCCCCACTGGCTCCCAATCTCCCTGCCTGGGGTCATCCCCCAATCTCAGCCTATCCCCCATCCCAACAGTTCCTTGTCCCAGTCTCTTTGCCCAGCCAGTTCCATTTCTCCTTCACTCTGTACACTGTTTGTCAGATTTGTCTCTCCTGCCCTCTTCTCATGTCCCCCCCCGCCACTAGTTCCTTGACTAGGCAGTCCCAGTTTCCTCATCTTCCCCAGTTCTTCATCCAATTTCAATGTTTTCCCCTACCCAGCGAACTGGCTCTCAGTCCTCTCCCCATACACATATTCCCCACCAGCTCCCAGCCCCAGTCTCCTCCCTACAGATCTCAGACGCAGCCTCCTTGCCCAACTAGTCCTTGCGTTCCTTCCCACATAGCTACCAGTCCCATCTTCCTTGCCTAACCAGTCACAGCCTGCCCTATCCCCAGGTCCTAATCCCAGTCTCCTTGCTGAGTCTGACTGATGTACTGGGGGGCCAAGGAGAGGGTCCCACAGCCTGAGTCCCATTGTAGCTTCACGGCCTTCTCTATTAGGTTCTTCCTAAGGCGAAGTTCACACCATTCCCAGGTACGGCTGGGGAACGAATGGCAGATACTGCACTTTGCCGCAGTGTGGGCTTCCCTGGGCAGTACAAGCAGCATTGGTGGTCATTGCTGACTGAGAAGGATTGCAGGCAGGAAGCACAAAGTTTGAAGCCTGGAGTCCTGGGCATAATCCAGTACCCAAACTGGGCATAATCCAGTACTGGCAGGGGGAAAGGCAGGAGCTCCCCAGGTCAGGGAGACTAATGATAAAATACTAAAACTACCAAATAAAAACTTTAAAACTCAGAATATAAAAATTATTTACAGCTCTCTAAACATCTTCACAGATAAAGAAGAAAGCCGAAGCTTCAGACACAGGAGGTTCTGACCCTGACCATGTGGCGGTGACAAGGAACTGGGGAGAGGCAGTCTGCCCACCCTTTATCTCCTCGGAGGAGACGTAAGGTGAGCCAGTGCACATGTGCAAACCAATGGACACCGCTTTCAAAGTTCTCCAGCTCTGGGCACATGGAGCGCATGCCTACTCACAGTGGAATATATGTCGAGTTCAGCACTTGAAGAAGATCAAGACCTTTCTTAGAGTTAACCACCACTGCCTTCATCAGTGACTGCACATTCTGCAGCCAAGAAGATGACTCTTTCCCCTCTTTTCACTACCATTTAAGCATGCATTGATCTCCAGAATTTTGTTTTAAGTTACGCATTTAGGAATGGATACCAGCCTCCGCACTTAACTGAGTATCTGTTTCCATCCTGTTATTTCCCATGAAGGACAGGTCACTGTGGCTTAAATGTGATAGTAAAAGGGGTGTGAAATGACAAAAAGCACCTGGATTTAGAATCAGGAAGAAGATATTTATATGAAAATAGCTATAAAAAAGGCATAGTTGATATCAGGTATTTTTAGCGTAATCTTATGCCAACATTAGCTAGAATAATGTACAATTTTTTTAGCCTATCCAGATGTGTAACCAAGGTAGCTATCTAACTATGTGCTATTTTGTATACTTTTTAGTGAATCAGATATCTAAATGCAAATTCTAGAACTCAAGAAAATCATGTGGATTTATGACAGTCCCACAGTACTGGGATCCAGAAATCAATTAACTGATGTTTACACTGATCCAGAAAAGTGGGTGACAAACACCATACTGTTAGTGATCTTCATATTACAGAACCTTTATAGAACAACGTGCACGGAAAACTCAAAAGAATAGAAATTTTATATGCATTGTTTGAGAAGGGCTGAAGCATTTCATGGCATGTAGTCTGCTTCCCAGTGAAGTGAAAAGCATGTCACATACTAGCTTTTTGGCTGTGGCGTGCCATTGTCACTTAGCATGGCAGTTTGTGCAGCACCATCATACAGGTACTAGTTAAAAGTATGTTCATATGTTTTTTCAGTTATTTCTCTCTTAAATAGAACAGAATACCCATAAATTCCCAGAAACTTTGTCCTTGTTCTCCCCAAAAAGACTGCCATCTATCTATCTAGGTTTTTATGCTGTGCTTTCATACTGAAGTATCCAGCAGATACCCTTATTTTCCAAACTACCGTATAACAAATTACAAATCAAATTCCTAAGAATCCCTTATAAAATGAAGGAGGTGGGGATTTTTGTTTGTTTCTGTTTTTCTTTTGAGGCAGCAAAGAATCCTGTGGCACCTTATAGACTAACAGATGTTTTGTAGCATGAGCTTTCATGGGTGAATACCCACTTCATTGGATGCAGAATCAACTGCCTCTTTTGAGGCAGTTGATTCTGCAAGTTTTCCATATACAATACTCCTATTTACTTGAGTCAGCTTTCTGCATGCTATAGAACCACAAAAATAAGACTTTCCATTACATTTCTCGTCGTTCACCACTATTGCAACAAACTATCTGCCATGTTGTTAGCTGGCTAAATGAAAGTCTCTGTTTTTAAAACATCTCTTTGTAGTTGACCAGCTCTAGGACGTATATGGGAAACTGTTTGTTTCTTGACGGCCAACAGTGTGGTTAGCACTATACGAGACATGAAGGAATAAAAAAAGCCTGATTCTTATTGGCTTTGCGCTTTGCATCATCATTTACACTTGTTCAAGGGAGTGCAAAAGGGTGTAAATAGTGACCACTGAGGTGACTGAGTGAGGAATTCTGATCTGATGGTATCTGACATCAAATATGCACACATGTAAATGACAACAAAAGACAATGGCAGTCTCTGCCCCAAGCTGTACAGACAGATAAGAATAAGATTTAACAACCCTGCATTAGAGAACCCAGATACGATTTTGTTTTGCTTTTATATGCAGCAGGTCAGTGACAGCTTTTTCACTGGTAAGCATTTAGTGTTTGTGGGCTTTGCAAAGAAGTGAGTTTTAAGAAGGGATTTGACTAAACAGAGGGTGGGGTGGTTGGCATCCTGGGATAAGAGGGAACCAAACTTGTTGGGAAGTATAAAAGAAGGCACAGCAACAAAGCTAAAGGTTAAATCTAAATACAACCCAAGTGTCTGAAGTTGAGGATTTGAAACTGAATGTAAGAATTTTATTTTTTAATTATTTTATTTGAAAGATGTACAGAAAAAAAAATCCAATAGCACCAACAGGGTGGCTGTATGAACAGGTCAGCCATATGAGAAGCATGGTCCACATAATATATAACAGTTTGTCTTTTCTTCCCTTGGGATAAAAACCCTAGCAATGGGTGAAGCTTGTGGGGTTCAGGGTTTGCGTACCTCACACTGTTTTGGGAATTTTCAAAATTAGTTTGCATTTGTGACTCCATGATTTTTTTCAAGAGAGAGTCAATTAAAGGAAAAAATAAACATGTTTTCTAGTTAATGGGAAGCCTCTATTATTGTGATATTAGAGATAAAAGAACACGTCTTCCCTTTATGTACCAAAGCTAGGCTGGCAAAATATTCATGGTATGTGTATTATATATGTGGAAGCTATAGTCTTTCCTCTCACCAAACCTGCTTGTTTGTCTGATGCATCTGTCATGTCTTGTCTTTTAGCCGATAAGCTCTCTGAGACAGAGACTGTCATTTACTATATGTTTATATAGAATCACAAATGGCAACCTGGTTGAGACCTATAAGCACTAACACAAGATAAATATTAAATAATAAAAAAAAGACTCATGCCTTTGTCACGTCTAGATTGGACTGCACTGCATGATGTGTGGGTCTATGTCTTAGATTAGATCTATTTGGAAGTTAAAGTTAGTGCAAAATTCAGCAGCTCACTTGATAAAAGCATCTTGTGAGCACTTGACATCTTGTGAGCTCCACTAGCTGCACTGGTTGCCTATTGGTCTCCAGGTGGAGTGTAAGGTATTGGTTTCACCTATAAAGCCCCAGATAGACTAGGACCTTCCTATTTGAAATACCACTTCTCTCCCCAACCTGAATGCCACAGTTGTGATCAGTGGAGCTACTCTAGGTTGATTCTCCCTTGGTATGTGCAACAGGAGTCCTTCCACTGATTTCAACTGGCTTTGGCTCAGGCGCCATAACATAAAGATGGGGCTGCTGGGAAGGCATTCTGTGAGGGCCTCTCTTGTTGGGAATCTGCTTTCATTCCCTTTGGTCCAGAATGTCTTGACTGTCCAGCCATGTGCAGAACCCATCTCTTGGAGTGAGTATTCAGGGAGGGCTGAGGCAGGCTTTGGTGAAGTCTGTGCATGGGGTGGGACCTTCAATAACCCTGCTGAGTGAAGACTGTTATGTGATTGGGCAGAAGGGTAGGATCCTGCTGGCTTAGGTCTTCTTTACAATTATTTTTATATTGTAGGTTTAATTGATGTCAATGTTGCCCAGAGCCTGGGATGGGTGTTCTTTTATGTTCTGCTTTTATAACTGGAATAAATAAACTAACATATATAATATATGATAAGCCAGTGTGATACATAAATGTTATTGGCACTCATCTGGGGTGAACTAAGAACTTAAGAGTAATGTGCCCATCCCACATTCATGTGAGTTACACACACACACACACACATACACACACACACACTGTCTGTTTCAGGTTTGAAAACAAAAAATATGAATTTCCTTATCCCTAAAAGAAGCTCCCATCAGATCTGGCAGGCATGCAGGGCAGTCAAAAGACAGAATCTCACAGACATTACATTGACCTTATAAATCCAAATTCTTCTATCAAATATATACCATTAAGCAACCCACATGCTGCACCTACAGGCAGAATTTTGCACACAAACCTTCCAAAGTCTTTAGTGTCCACACTTGTTTCCTCTAATGGATAAAATTTGGCCCTGGTCATGTAGGCATTTTTTAAATGCATCATTTATTTAAAATATCTTATTAGCTTTATAATTATTTTACATCATATGTTTATCAGATTTTTTCATTGAGTGGATAAATTTAAATGCAAGATTAAATCTATAATTCTATTACATAGACTGTATTTACACATTTGAAAAATCTGTATAATGTACTAACACTACAGAAATGCTACTAAAGGAAAATATTCATTTAAAAATTTATATATCATGTAGACTAGATTAGAGTTATACACAGTAAAATGCTTTGTTTCCCAAACTTTAGCAATTTCCATTTGGGAGACCCAGTAGTTTACAGTCACACTAGCAACCCTATCATTACCAGGTATATAAGTTTCCTACTTCTGTTTAATGTTGATTCCACCTATCCTTGCTCATGCTACATCACATCATTTTAATTGAAAGGCAAATAACTCGCTGTTTGGAAACAACACATTCTTGGATTCAGTTTAGTACTTCAGGCTCAATATAGTTTGGATGAAAACTCAAGAGCACACTAGTAATTTATTAAGGGTGCTTGATTTATTAAGCCAAACAAAACTATTTCTCTTCCTAGAGAATTAATGATCCTTAAAGATTTTCATCTATGGAAATGAAGGAAGTCTGAGGATTAGAAACTCCATCCACTTTGCTCTTGTACTGTTTTGTTATGTGACTGTGCTGTGTCTTCCTTTCTGATTCCTTGAAATCTTTGATAGAGTTACTGGTGAAGTGGATGGGGGGAAACTGTATATGCGATATATCTTGCTTTTAGTAAGGCTTTCAACAAAGTCCCATGTGACATTTTCATAAGCAAACTAGGGAAATGTGGTCTAGACGAAATTACTATAAAGTAGGTGCATACTCAGCTGAGAGACCATACACAAATAGTAGTTATCAGTGGTTTATTGTCAAACAGGGAGAACATATCCAGTGGGGTCCCATAGGGGTCTGTCTTTTGTCCAGTACTATTCAATATTTTCATTAAAGACTTGGATATGGTCTCTCAGCTGGTTATGAACCCACTTCATAGTAATTTCGTCTAGACTACATTTCCCTAGTTTGCTTATGGAAATGTCATGTAGGACTCTGTTAAAAGCCTTACTAGAAGTAAGATATATCACATATACAGTTTCACATATATCACATCTCCACTGAGCAGAGCGTATACTTATAAAATCTGCAGATGACACTAAGCTGGGAGGAACTGCTAGCACTTTGGAGGGCAGGATTCTAATTCAAGGTAACTTTGAGAAATTAGAGAATTGGACTGAAATCAATAAGATGAAATTCAGTAAAGACAAGTTCCAAGTACTGCACTTAAGAACGAAAAATAAAATGCACAGATACAAAATGGTGAATAACTGGCTAGGTGGGAATCCTGAAAAACATCAGGGGTTATAATTGATCACAAAGTGTTCAACAGTTGTGAAAAAGGTTGATATTCTGGGAGGTAAGATATAGGAGGTAATTGTCCCACTCTTCTTGGCGTTGATCTGGCCTCAGCTGGAGTAGTGTGTCCAGTTCTGGGTAGTGCTCTTTAGGAAAGATGTGGTTAAACTGGCGAGAGTCCAGAGGAGAGCTAAAAATATGATAAAAGTTTTAGAGATCCTAACCTATGAGGAAAGGTTAAAAAACAGGGCATGTTAAGTCTTGAGAAAAGATGACTGAGGAACCTGATAGTCTTTAAATATGTCAAGGACTGTTATAAAGAGGATAGTAATCAATTGTTTTCTATGTCCACTGAAGGTGGGATGTGATGAGCAGTGCTCCTTGGAGGTGTCGCGTAGTGGTTAGGGTACTAGGTCTCTCCTAGCCCCACCTCCACTGGTCTGCTTTTGCTGGGTGTCGACCCAACCCTTCAGTCAGGTCACTTCTTTGATGTAAAGCAGACTTCTCTGGGGTGAAGGAGTCCCAAAGAAGATACTGGGTCCCATGCCCTCCCAAAGGTGGCAGAGGGAAGATCTTCAATCTGTTTTGCGACCCTGGACAGTATTCAGTGACAGCCAAAGAGTTTACAAAGTCTTTTCCCTCTCCAGATTTCCCCAAGAGGGAGCCTGAAAGAGACTCTTGCACACCCTCTATTACAAGGTGGTTGGTAGGCGAGCCCAGACCTTCCCACTCCACTGCTTTTGCTGGGCTCTGGCCTAGAGTCCTGTGAGAAGCAATCATGTGTGGCCTTAAGGCTGTCTCCCTGGGCCACTTCTTACCACTTAATACCCCAAGAGTCTTACAAACTTTTACACAGCAGCAAAGAAAAGGAGTATAACTCCTGGGATCAGGAGGCAGGCTTGTTTGCCAAGGGAAATGTTTCTGTAGCATTCTTCTCAGGGTAGGTCTCTCTCTTTGCCCTGTTGGGCTCCTTCTGAGGTGTCTGGCTCCCTTTTAAGCTCCACCTCCAGCTGGAGCATGCTCTGCCCAGAGTTGCTCCTTGATCCCTTCAGTTCCAGTGTGGGGTTATATCTCCCATCACATAGGACAAGACCACTCTGTTCTCCAAATACAGAATTCAAGACTTGTAATTGAAGATGGATGTAGGTTTATAACTACTTGGCAACTGTTCCAGGAAGAATTATGAACTAATCATTTGCCCACTTTCAATGTTTAAAAAAATTACTGTCAATTATTAATTTTTACATAAAATGGAAAAAGCTATCTGTGATAAAGAATCTTTAGTTTTAACATATAAACATTCACATTTGGAAAACCAAAACCATCACTCCTCAGTGAAGACCTAATATCTCAAGTTTCAGATTTGGGATCAGTAAAAGGCACAAATATATGTACTTTTAACAGAGTGCAAATATAACTAACAAATGTGTTGCCTTAATATAATCACAGTTGCAGTTTTGTCTGAGAGTATTGTCTGTATTAATTATTTTAGCTGACTTGGTCCAGCAACTGCACAGAAGTTTCAAAGGCATGCCAAAGCAGTTATCCACAGCTTTATGACACTCTACTGTCAAAACATAACAAAGCACAACCAAGCTCAAGCAAAAAAACAACAAAATGCAAGACCATAAAAATGATGGAGATTGTGCAGGACAGGCATTATGGAGGAACAAATGCAATCCATGCCAGCACATAGTACCACAACAACATAGAAAATGATTCCCAGATAAATGGTCTGAAGAAAAAAGGACAAACACATAAAATTCAAATGACAGCCCAACCAAAAGGGATGAACAAAAGACAGGCAAACAATCCACTTTTACTTGATCAAACAGACATCTACTCTCTGACTTTAGTTGACTTTGGCAGTATACTGAAGATTGTATTACACAAAAATTATGTGGATGAACAAACAAAGTGACATTAAGCCAAAATGATAGCAGTCATACACTCTCTGGTGCCATGATCCTGTCATATATCACAAGCTAATTGGACTTGGGCTGGGTCAGAACTTAGATGGGAGACCTCAGAATCAATACTTGGTTGCTGCAGGAAATGGTGTGCTGTACTTCTAGACACGACTAAAAGGCTACTGAATTTCAGTGATGGGTTAAGTGACCCATGTACACATTTCATTTTCATTATACTGGGCCAGATCATCATCTGGTGTTAACTGACACAGTTCCATTGAAATCAATGGAGCTATGCCAATTTATACTAGCTAAAGATCTGGCCATTATGTTTGGAATCCTTCCAGATGAAAAGCAATTTAAACATTCAATTTATGACTATGAGAGCAGGCAATCAAGCAACAAGATCCCTTCTGCCAGATTCACTGGAGCAAACGTTCTGGAACTCATTTACTATAGTCTGTCTCCAAACATAGTTCCCTCAGTTATTAATTCCCAGTGTCCACTCGAACCTATGCTGATATGCTCTGGAAGTTGGATGGCCATGGATAAAAGATCCTTAACTCTGCTCTAAATAAGTCCTCACCATTTATAACCTTTGTGTGGGAAGATGTACTCCTGATACAGTATTACTCTGAATGGAAAGACAGAGAGATCTCTCTCACCAATGCATACCCTTAGAAATATCAAAAAACAAGTTGAGGGGTACTGAGCCAGAGGGCTGTGAACACAAGCTGGAGGGTGACACTTTCGTTTACAACCATATCAAGTCAGTTTCAACCCATCTTTATCAGCTGCTCATTGTTCATGAGCCTTTGTGAACTGTGTTTCTGGTCACAATCTATTTCATAGCAGATAGATGTGCATTTGATAAAATCACCACCACTTGCACTAATCTTTCCAGTAGACCCAAGAGAGCTCAAGGTTTGAATGGACACTCAGAATGGATGACTTTTTCAACCTTAAAAGACATCTTTTCAGGTCAGGACTGAGGCGTATTGCCAGGCAGTGTAGGAGGGGAAGCTTGCCTAGTCTGTGGACAGACAACTTCATGTTCAGGACTGTCAATCCAGCATCTCAATCAGCTCATTCAGTTTACAAATACTAGCAGAAAAACTTACGTCCATAGCTGCAACAAAGGCTACTGTATAGTGAGGACCATGTATGGAGAATTTGTGGGAGATAAGGGGTTTAGAGCAATATGATAAAAGATCTGAAAGAAATTCTCAAATTCTTAAGTCTGCAGTGAGCATATGTGGATTGATAACCAGCGTGATTTTTCTGGTAATTTTATACTGTAGACATATGAACAATATCACACCAGTGGATAACATCAGTTGTCAGTCACATACATGTTTTATAATAACCAGAACACTTTTTTCCCACCCACAAAGCGGTTGGTGGTTAGCTTTGATTTCTTTTTCTACTGCAAAGCATTTTTTCTTTTTCTTTCATTCTTTTTCTTTTTAAAATGTTAATAGAAGTTAACTATAGAGAAAGTTAACAACAGTATTCAAGAGCTTAGACCAAATAATTAGAAAAAATATTCCAGTTTTAAAATGTTCTGTTTGTTTATTACTTAGAGAACTAGTGCACTGCTTTCAGCAATACAAATCAGACTTCTGACAAAATTGTATCAAAATCATGTTCAACAAAGAGCAAGAAATGTAGCAAGTTTCCATGCTTCAGTCAGAACATATATTGTACACCATTTCCAATAAAATCTTACTCAATTATACAGAAATAAATGTACGCCAATAACGAGCATGTACTGTAGGTTCTGTAAGAAATCTGTACTGATGAGGAAATGACCTCTTCCTGTGATTTTCTTTCCCTTCAGCTGTGGGATATTTTCCATGTTTCATATAATCATTATGCTATCTTTTCTCTACATATTTGCCACAACAATTGACTACAATTTTTAGAACTGATATATGTAAGGAACCGTGACTGACAGTTTAAAAAAAAACAGTGGATAGACAACTTCAGGAACCTGTTATTCTCATGATTTCAAATGATCAGAAAGTTATTTTAATTAAAGAAATATTTTTACTATTATATTTTGGTCTGAGACTTGGAACATTTTATTACAAATTCCTATCAGAACACACTTCCTTGAAGAACTGGAGAAATTGAAGATGGTAGAATCCCAAATAGATGGGAATAAAAGCCACCTATTTTTCATTGATATGGACATAGGACTTGATACAACTCCCAAAGCAACTAATGGGCAGCTTTGTTGACTTCAATTGGAATTGAATCACACCCAGAATTTGTAGAGCTCTGCATGGATACAAAAATGTGTATTCGCATCTGATCCGCTATTCTCAAAAACTGTGTGTGGATATCCGCATTCGCAGATTTGCAGGGCTCTAAACAGCTCCATAGGTTACTGTGCAGCAGTGACACAAGGCTGCCAACAGCTCCCACAGCCCCACTTTTCCCACAGCCCCACTTCTCCCCAGAGACCTCCTGCCCTGCCGCCACTCTGCCCCTACAGGACCTCCTTCTCCACTCTGGGCAGGAAGCCTACAATTCTGGGTCCTTTTATGCAACATCGCCCTCCCTGTCGGGGAGTCGGAAACACCTACACAGTTGCAGAGGCTCTAATGCATGCAGCCATTGACACCTGCTCATTTAAAGAACAATCCCACCTTCAAAATGGTGCTTGGCTCGCTGCCTTCTTGGAGTCGCAGTTTACCTCCTCCCTTTGAGCAAGATGGGGACTACTTGTCCCAGAATGCTGAGCACGTTGCTGTGTGAATTCAGAGAGCCAAGCTGGAGCCCGCAGAGAGCCAAGCTGGAGCCGCTCCATTTGGGTAAGTGTGTGCTGCAGAGTCCTGTGCAGATACAAAATTTGTATCTGCATCCATACTGCAATCCGCAAAAATGGTCTGCAGATGTCCGCATCCCCAGATACAAAGCAGATACCTGTGAATTTGAAGGGTTCTAATAATTTGACCTGGAGCGGCCCACATGTGGGATGAAATGAAAGAGACAAAAATATTATCATGCAGGAATTCGAAACTGGTGTGGAACTCATTCCTCAGGTGTAAATAACTCTTTCTATAAAATCTGTTCCATAATTCTTTATTTTCGATGTAACTAACTTACAACCATAAAAGTGAGGGGACACCAAATTTGTGTGGAACATATGTGATTCTGGGACAATAGTGAGAGATTACCTTGAAATTAGGTACACGTGAGAGGTATGCTCAGGCCATCGTGAGACCATTGACTCAGCCTGGGTGGGACAGTGGTTACGGATTGTGTTTACTGCATGATACCTACATGGTTTAAAACCATTCTGCTATTCAGACTGACACAGTAACTAGAATATGAGCATCTAAGGATTTGTCTACATGGTGGGGTAATGTGGAGTATGGGGATGTGACTTCTAAAGAGCATTAATGTGGTGAAACATTAATTGGTCTTTGTAGCATTGAGTCAAAGAATATTTTAGGGTCAAATCCTGAAGTCCCTATAGGGTCCTCTCTTAGGCAATGGGAGTTTCCTTGAATTAAGGGACTGCAAGATTTGGCTCTTAACATCATTGTCCTTTCCAATGATGAATAAGGAAGAGCATATTTATCTTGGGGATGATTTGCTTTCGTTACAATTTACTAATAGCAGTCAAAGTCTCACTCTTTCTTCCCACTGATCAGTCTGCTACACAGACTGACTTCATCCCACAACAAAACTCATGCCACTCAACTGCAGAAAGGGCTTCTTTATTAAGTTCTGTTTCTTTGAGTAGTTGAGTCTCTCACATTACTAAGGATAGAATGATAATTTCCCCAACTCATGTGCAATGTGACTAAAGCTTCAGAAACACAAAAATGATGTTCTGCCATGGTTGTATTTGTGTGCATCTATTCAGGGCACAACTAAATATTTAACAGAAGTGACTGCTCATTTCTTCAGCACTCTCCTATGGACAAAACTTGAAGGAGGGGAAATGAGGATCAGCCTATATTGGGCCCTCAAAAAGCCTGAAGTCCAATTTGCATAAGGTAATATGTTAATTTGCATATATTTACTGATCAAGACTGTTGGCAAATTACCTTCTTCTTTTTCTTCTTTTTTTTAAGAAAAAATTCCTCCTTTTCAGGGACAGATGTTTCCCCATGAGGCAACTTCAGGGCAGTTCCCCTCTATCTGGGTAGGGGTGAGGTGTTTCTTCTTGCTCTGTTTCCATCTGCCTCATGACTTAGTACCCTAATTTCTGTCTCCACCTGAATTTTCCTCCCCTATAGTCCTGCCTCCAATCACCCTCCTTCAAATTCATGCTTCTCTTTTAAAATCACAAAACCCATTTCCTGTAGAATATGTATTTTGACAATTTGTTCAGTATTTAAATATGCTAAATAAATATGGCATAATTAGTTGTGCTCTGGAAACTCTTAATAATAATAGTATTTTGGTATATGCAAAATAACAGATTCCTGGGAGAACTGCTGTTCAAGATCCCAGAAAAGACGGCATTTCAAAACTTCAGTGACTGTGCTGAAGTGGTGAAGAGAGCTGGAAGCAAATGATATCCGATAGTAGTGGTGTTAGAACAGTTTTAAAATGGGGGGTGCTAAAAGCCATTGAACAAAACTGTAAACCCCATGTATGATGGAAACTCCTTCAAACACCTAGATCCAGCACCCCGGTTCCATAACGAAACATTTTGTTAACTGCAACAAGAGCAAAAGCCAAAGTGTTAAACTGATGAACAGTTGTTTTTTTTAAAACATATAACACTCTGTGGGGAAATTAAATACAGGAAAAGGAAATGCTCTAAAAAATTACACTGTGAATAAAAGGGTAGACATGATCCATATCATTATGTCAGTGTTTCTCTATGATACGTTGAACCCTAAAATGGAATCACAAATCTTTGATGCTCCCCAAAGTATTATTTAATCTATCATCATCTTCCTCCGAAGAGCTTCAGCGTGTATTGGAAAGTACCTACTATGTTTTCTATCTTGTCCTATGGTGCGTAGCAAAATGAGGTCAATCATTCACCAAGAAGCAGTTAATTGTTTTCACTGATGTTGCAAAGACAGGTTGCTTATGATGTAAGAAAAATCCTGAAAGATTACTGAAAATACACTCTTTGTTCTCACAGCCTAAGGCCTGGTGTACACACAGTTTTGTACCAGTATAAGTATGCTAATTAGTTTTACTTAGAACAACCCCTGGAGTGCATGTGGTTTTACCAATATAAATATACTTTATACTAGTACAGCTTTTTCCCCTTCTTGCAAAGGAATAGCTACAGTATAACTGTATCCACACTAGAGGATATTTGGTATAGTTAAAGCAATAATTTTTGTCTGTAGATAAGTCCTAACACTATAGTTTGCAAAGTATAGTTCTTCTTCGAGTGCTTGCTCATATCCATTCCAGTTAGGTGTGCGCGCGCCGCGTGCACGTTCGTCGGAAGATTTTTACCCTAGCAACACTCGGTGGGTCGGCAGGGCGGTCCCTGGAGTGGCGCCG
>NC_133773.1:115088830-115101032 GCF_003597395.2 Chelonoidis abingdonii | reverse complement strand
TCTGTCTGTACCTCTTCTCAACCTGGGATTCACCCCCAATGGCTGATATAGTTGACTGTATAATTGCTTTTTCATAAATTTAACCTCAACATCCAATTACTATTCTGAGGCTGGAATATGCATATTAAAAGTAAGCATTTGATTAGCCCACATATAGTCTGTGCTGGCTCATCATCTGAGACTGCTATAACACGAAATATGTGGCACAATGCAGGTAAAACAGAGCAGGAGACATACAATTCTCCCCCAAAATGCTCAGTCACAAATTTAATTAATACATTATTTTTTTAACGAGTGTTATCAGCATGGAAGCATGTCTTCTGGAATGGTAGCCGAAGCATGAAGGGACATACGAATGTTTTGCATATCTGATATGTAAATACCTTGCAATGCCAACTACAAAAGTGCCATGCAAATGCCTGTTCTCACTTTCAGGTGACGTAAATAAGAAGCGGGCAGCGTTATCTCCCGTAAATGAAAACAAACTTGTTTGTCTTAGCAATTGGCCAAACAAGAAGTAAGACTGAGTGGACTTGTAGGCTCTGAAGTTTTAAATTGTTTTGTTTTTGAGTGTAGTTATGTAACAAAAAAAATCTACATTTGTAAGTTGCACTTTCATGACAAAGACATTGCAGTGCAGTACTTGTATGAAGTGAACTGAAAAATACCATTTTTTTTATCATTTTGACAGTTCAAATATTTATGTACTTTGATTTCAATTACAACACAGAATACAATATATATAAAAATGTAGAAAACCATCTGAAATATTTAATAAATTTCAGCTGGTATTCTATTGTTTAACAGTGCAATTAAAACTATGATTAATCACAATGAATTTTTTTGAGTTTATCAGTTAACTGTGATTATTTGACAGCCCTACTAATAATAGAAGGGCTTTGACACAGGGAAAGGAGAAGGCAACTGCTTTAAACCTGGAGGCAGTAACAGTGCTAAATACTGTTCTCAGAAACTTTGGGAGAAAAAGTGTTTAGATGTTGCTTAATACTGCCACATTTTTCCATTTATCCAGTTAAAAGATACGGTTCTAGTACCTTTCCTCTTACATTTGGAAAATCTGCTTTATGCTACAATACATATTGAGTACAATTATATTTTCATTTAGCAATATCTGCTAAATTTAAGCAATAAATTTAGCAATAAGTGGCTTTCCGTATTATCACAATAACCACGGCCATTCAATAATAAATAAGAATACCTTCATCTTAATTTTTATGGTATCTTTCATCTTGAAAAATCCCAAAACACTCAATTCTTTATGACCAGCTTTTAACAGCTTAAAAATCTATGAATTCAGTGGGACTACTCACGAGAGTAAGTGTTTTCAAAATAGAGTCCATAACTTATACACAGGGACAGTTTTCGCTGCAAGAAATTACCCTGACAATATTGCTTCTCAGGAGGCAACCACTTCAAGGAATGAAAGATATTGCCAAACAAATAACCAGATAGCTAGTGTAGTCCATCCTGAAGTTGTAACATGGCTGTGTTTTCAGACAATCCATTAACTTCCTTTAGCAGTGACCATTATGAACATCTTCAGTGCCCCAGCAAACATAAAGCAGTAGATTATTATTGAGTGCCTCATGCTGTACTATATCCTGAATTATTTTTGAAATAATATGCTGCTGTTTGATTAATGAATAGTTTCCAAGAAAAAAGATTTTATGCTCCTTTTTTACTGTTGATTTTTGTGGCATATGCACTACAAGGCCTATTTACCATGACCCCAAATCAGCAAAGTACTTTAGCATGCACCAACTTTAAACATCTTAGTATTCAATTGATGTAAACTCACACATTTAAAGACAGGCACATGATTAAGTACTTTGCTGAATTCAGGCTCAGCCTGATACTATCTCCAATACCTTAGCCCATTTAGGGCTTTACAGATCCACACCACCGAAAGCATATCACAAAGCACAGCTGAGTGCTCACTATCATGCTCTGTACCAGCTTCTATTTAGTCTGGTTTTAGGCCTAGCCCTTTGTACAGCACACTGAAGTAGTGTAACCTCAAGGCAACAAAAGCATGGATGACAGTTGCAAGATTTGCTCTTGGCTGTATGTAAAAGATAAAAAGGTGACCAGACTGCTCCTGCTATCTGCAACTGGGACTCCAACAGACACCTAGACTGTGAACCTGACCAACAAATGGCAGACACACACACTCGGTTAAGGAGAAAAGAATTATTCTTACCATCCTCTATGGTTACTCTCCTCCCAAGCCAAACAACATCTCAGTGGTTTGGGCACTGGCCTGCTAAACCCTGGGTTGTTAGTTCAATCCTTGAGGGGGCCACTTAGGGATCTGGGGCAAAAATTGGTCCTGCTAGTGAAGGCAGGGGGCTGGAGTCAATGACCTTTCAAGGTCCCTTCCAGTTCTAGGACATAGGTATATCTCCAATTATTATTATTTTTTATATTGTCTGGATTCAGTCTTAACCAGGTGGCTCTCATCCATGTACCATTCTCACCCAGTCACTGACTAAGCTCACTGAGTGTTTTGCATTGGTCAAATGAAATGGAGACTAGACTAGAAAGAGTAAATTGGATGACCCAGCTAATTATAGGCCTATCAGTCTGACACTGATCCCTGGCAAGATAATGGAACAGCTGATACGGGAGTCGATTAATAAGGAATTAAAGGAGGGTAATAAAATTAATGCCAATCAAGATGGGTTTATGGAAAACAGATCTTGTCAACTGGATTTTTTTATGAGATTACAAATTTGGTTGATAAATGTGTGATGCTGGCAGACCAGGTCATGCAAGAGCGTATTCAGATCAATTCACTTGTGGATTAGTACAGATCAAAGTAATGGTTAGATGTATAAGAGTGTTTTGGGTGTTTAAAGAAAATGAATGGGATATTATTTGCATAGTTTTCAGTTATCTGTTCCTGTTGTAATGTAATAGCAAACATTTACACTGTGTATATCCCTGTAACTAAATAACCCACCAAATAAATCTTGTGAAATACTAATGAAGGACTTAAGGACTTTAACATAAAATACTAATTACAAAGTAAGTGGCCATTATGTATGAGTGCCTTCCTCACTCATTGTCATCAAAGGAAAAACCCACATAGGTAGAGTCATTGTCAGCTTGTCTTCTGTTCAAAGAAGCTATAAATATGGGATTTATGGAAATATCCTTTATCTCTAACTGTTTGGACTCTTACAGTACCAGATGCAAAGTTAAGATCCTAGAGACAATCTGGACACCCTGAAAGGACTTTTGGGAAACTGGCAGTTTATTACATCACTGCCACCATTTGCAATTACAAACTGTAACTCACCTCTTATTACATTTTACCTGCTTCAGCCTCTCAATAACTCTCATTTCCTTTCCTTAGCTATAGTTTATTTACTATAGAATTGGCTGCCAGCATCATCTTTGGTGTAAGATCTGGAGTACCAATTGATCTAGGGTAAGTGGCCAGTCTTTTGGGACTGAGAGCAACCTGATGTGGTGTGATTTTTGGTTTAAATAACCTTTTATCGCAAACTTCAGTTTGTCTGGGTGGCAAGATAGACTGGAGAGTCTAAAGGGACTGTCTGTGACTCTATGGTAAGACTGTTATAGTGACCCAGGAGTTCACATCTGATGAAATCTAATTGCAGAACACACCATTAGCTTAGGGTATTTGCTCTATTTTCTGACAGCCTGCCCTGAGGAAGGCACTCACAGTGGTGAGCTACTCCAGATATTGTGACGAAAGGCAATAGTGTTGATGTAACAGACGTAGATTTCTGCAATGCATTTGATTTGGCACTGTATGACATTTTGTTTAAAAAACTAGAATATAAAATTAATATGGCACACATTAACAGGATTAAAACTGGCTGAATGATAGTTCTCAAAATGTAACTGTAAATGGGGAATTGTCAATGATCGGTATGCTTCCAGCGGGGTTCCACAGGGATTGGTTCTTGGCCCTATGCTATTTAACATTTTCATCAATGAAGAAAACAAAAAATCATCGCTGATAAAATTTGCAGATGACACAAAAATTAGGGGAGTGGTAAATAATAAAGAGGACAGGTCATTGATTCAGAGCAATATGGATCACTTGTTAAACTGGGAGCCGGCAAACAGTATCTACTGTAATAAGGCTAAATGTACATGAATACATCTAGGGACAAAGAACCTAGGCAAGGGTGGACTCTATCCTGGAAAGCAGTGACTCTGAAAAAGATTTGGTTGTGGTAGATAATCATGTCAACATGAGTTCCCAGCATGATGCTGTGGCCAAAAGAGTGAATGTGATCCTGGGATGCATAAACAGGGGAATTTTGAGTAGGAGTAGAGAGCCTGTTTCACCACTGTATTTGGCACTGGTGTGGCTGCTGCTTTAATACCGTGTCTAGTTCTGGTGCCCAAAATTCAAGAAGGATGTTGATTAATTGGAGAGGGTTCAGAAAAGAGCCAAGAGAATGATTAAAGGATTACAAACATGTTGTATAGTGATAGACTTTAAGGACTCAATCTATTTAGTTTAACAAAAAGAAGATTAAGGGGTGATTTGATTACAGTTTACAAGTATCTACGTGGGGAACAAATACTTAATAATGGGCTCTTCATTCTAGCAGAGAAATGTATAACACAATCCCCAATGGCTTGAAGTTAAAGCTAGACAAAATCAGACTAGAAATAAAATGTACATTTTTAATAGTGAGCATAATTAACCTTTGGAATAATTTCTCCAGGGTTGTGGTGGATTCTCCATCACTGGCTATTTTTAAATCAAGCCTAGATATTTTTCTAAAAGATCTGGTCTAGGAATTTTGGGGGGGAAGTTCTATTGTCCCTATTATATAGGCGGTCATGCTATCCGATCACCATGATCCCTTCTGGCCTTGGAATCTATGACATTTCACTATCCTTGCCCATATGCACCTAAAAATATCTGGGATAATAAATTAGGCTGCAAGTGCTCATATAAAGTATGAACTAAAAGATACGAGAAATCTTATACAGTGACCAGAAATGCAAAATTAAAACTGATGCAATTCAAGTGACATCATAGATTATATTTTAGCATTGCTCAGTAATATGAGCCTATTGTAGGGCTATGCAATGACAACCTTTTTTGGAAATTGTTGGACAAAATGGATAACTATGGACTTATCTTCTGGGAATGTGCTAAATTCAGGAAAATGTTGATTCCCTGTTTTCACCATAATTCGTATAAGTCTGCTTCATGCATGTTAGCAGACTATACACAAAAAGATGATGGGGATAAATGAAATAAATGGATTAATGGTGGCAGAAGAAAAGTAAGCTAAAGGCGCTTGAAAGATCTCTGAGAGCCAACAATTCAGGAAGGAGCCTAGGTAACAAAATTGAGGAACTAGAACTACTGGTGCAGGAAGTGAAGCTAGACATTATAGGGGTAACAGAAACATGGTGGAATAGTGGTCATGACTGGAGTACAGGTATTGAAGGTATTGAAGACTGAAATAAAGGCAAAGTTGGCAGAGTAGCATTGTATATTAACAATGAGGTAGACTAAAGAAACTAGAAGTGATGGAATGGATAAAACAGCCTGTGAACAGTAATCGGGATGAAATACAACATGGTTTTACAAAAGGTAGATCACGCCAGACCAACCTCATCTCTTTCTTTGAGAAGATAACATATTTTTTAGACACTGAAAATACAGTAGATCAAATCTATCAGGATTTCAGTAAGTTATTTGATATAGTTCCAAATGGGAAATTATTAAATTGGAGAAGATGGGGATTAATATGAGAATTGAAAGGTGGACAAGGAACTGGTTAAAGGGGAGACTACAATGGGACATACTGAAAGAACTGTCAGGCTGGAGAGAGGTTAGTATTGGAGTCCCTCAGAGATCAGTCTTGAGACCAATCTTATTTAACATTTTTATTAATAACCTTGGCACGAAAAGTGGGAATGTGCTAATAAAATTTGCAGATGACACAAAATTGGGAGGTATTTCCAATATGGAGGAGGACTGGAAGATGATCTGGGTGACCTTGTAAACTGGTGTAATAAAAATAGGATGAATTTTAATGATGCAAAGTGCAAGATCATGCATTTAGGCAATAGCAACAAAAATGTTTGCTATCAGCTGGGGATTTATCAATTGGAAGTGATGGAGAAGGAGAAAGACCTGGGTGTATTGGTTGATCACAGGATGACTATGAGCCATCAATGTGATACAGCTGTGAAAAAGGCTAATACAGTCCTAGGATGCATCAGGCAAGGTATTTCCAGTAGAGACAGGGAAGTATTAGTACCATTATACAAGACACTGGTGAGACCACATCTGGAATACTGTGTGCAATTCTAGTCTCCAATGTTTAAGAAAGATGAATTCAAACTGGAACAGGTGCAGAGAAGGGCTACTGGGATGGTCTGAGGAATGGAAAGCCTACCTTATGAGAGGAGACTCAAGGAGCTTGGCTTGTTTAGCCTAACCAAAAGAAAGCTGAGGGCAGATATGATTGCTCTCTATAAGCACAACAGAGGAATAAATATCAGGAAGGGAGAGGAGTTATTTAAGTTAAGTGCCAAAGTAGACACAAGAACAAATGGATATAAACTGACCATCAATAAATTTAGGCGGCCCCCATTGGCCTGGAGCAGTGATCCATGGCCAGTGGGAGCCGCCATTGTCCGGACCTGCGGATGAGGCAGGTAAACGCACCGGCCCGGCCCACCAGGGGCTTTCCCTGCACAAGTGGCGACCCCTGTGTGAGAAGCCCTGCCCTAGGTTTTTTTCTGCAGAACTGCCGCTTAGGCAGTCAGTCTCCAGCCTGTAGCGGTGCATGGGATTCTTCCGTCCCAAGTGCAGGACTCTGCACTTGTCCTTGTTGAATGTCATCAGATTTCTTTTGGCCCACCCCTCCAATTTGTCTAGGCTACTCTGGACCCTATCTCTACTCTCCAGCATATCTACCACTACCCCCAGCTTAGTGTCATCCGCAAACTTGCTGAGGGTGCAATCAATCCCATCATCCAGATCATTAATGAAGATGTTGAACAAAACGGGCCCCAGGACAGACCTCTGGGCCACTTTGCTTGATACTGGCTGCCAACTAGGTATCGAGCCATTGATCACTACCTGTTGAGCCCAATGATCCAGCCAGCTTTCGACCCATTTTATAGTCCATTCATCTATCCCATACTTTTTTAACTTGCTGGCAAGAATACTGTGGGAGACCATATCAAAAGCTTTGCTAAAGTCAAGATATTTCATGTCCACCGCTTTCCCGATATCCACAAAGCCAGTTATCTCATCACAGAAGGCAATCAGGTTGGTCAGGCATGACTCATCCTTGGTGAATCCATGTTGACTGTTCCTGGTCACCTTCCTCTCCTCCAAGTGCTTCAAAATGGATTCCTTGAGGACCTGCTCCATGATTTTTCTAGGGACTGAGATGAGGCTAACTGGTCTTTACTTCCCTGGATTCTTCTTCTTACCTTTTCATTAAGATCAGCACTATATTTGCCTTTCTCCAGTCGTCCGGGACCTCCCCCGATCACCACAAGTTTTCAAAGATAATGGCCAATGGCTCTGCAATCACATCAGCCAACTCTCTCAGCACCCTTGGATGCATTAGATCCAGACCCATGGACTTGTGCATGGCCAGCTTTTCTAAATAGTCCTCAACCTGTTCTTTCACCAGTGAGGGCTGCTCACCTCCTCCCCATACTGTGCTGCCTCGTGCAGCAGTCTGGGAGCTGACCTTGTCTGTGAAGACCAAGGTAAAAAAAACATTGAGTACTTCAGCTTTTTCCACATCATCTGTCACTAGGTTGCCTCCCCCTTTCAGTAAGTGTTCCACACATTTTCCCTGACCTTCTTCTTGTTGCTAACATACCTGTAGAAACCCTTCTGGTTACCCTTCATATCCCTTGCTAGCTGCAACTCCAATTGTGCTTTGGCCTTCCTGATTACACCCCTGCATGCTTGAGCAATATCTTTATACTCCTCCCTAGTCATCTATCCAAGTTTCCACTTCTTGTAAGCTTCCATTTTGTGTTTAAGCTCACCGAAGATTTTTCTATTAAGCCAAACTGGTCACCTGCCATATTTGCTACTCTTTCCACACTTCTGGACGGTTTGTTCCTGCGCCCCCAATAAGGCTTCTTTAAAATACAGCCAGCTCTCCTGGACTCCTTTCCCCTTCATATTATTTATAATAGCTTCTTTAATTTTGTATTAAAATATGTTACAAGTCAGTAGCAATTTATACAGCACTTATTATTTAAATGCTTCATAAGACAAGCACATCATTTCCTCTCTTATGGTTTCCTTATGACTATGAGACTAACCCTCCTCTTATTATTATTGTGAGTAGTCCTATTGATTTAAACTGCATTTCTCCTAGCAGTAAGGCAAGCAAGAGTTGGCCCTGCATGTTGTTCTTTATGGTTGCATAAGATATTGACAAAAATAAAGCAGAAAAAAAAAATCAAACAGAACTCATTTCTGAATAATATTGGAAGATCTATAGCAGGTGCACTTGAAAAGATCATTCCATCTTTAGAAAATGTATGGATACTACCACTATTTCCCATTTTAGTACAGGGAACATCTGGAACTTGTACTGTCTCTAACACCGCCATGAGCAATTTTTAATTGTGCCCAGTGAACACACAAATTTTGCAAATATGTCACAGTGAAGATAATGCAGAATGTCTTGTTTGTTTTTAAAGACGTGAGAAACAAAACCAGACCCAAACAGTCCTCTCTGTGAATAGAGAGAAGCAGAAGCCTGTTTGTCATGTGAACAAGGCACAGAAGAGGACAGGAGTTAGCTGTGTGATAGGCACCCTTTATCCCCATGATCTCATGGGAGTGTCTGCCCCAGGTGCTCCAGGGATCCCGAAGGACAGACAAGACAAAGTCACTCCTCAACCTATGAGCCAACTTGGCAGAAGGTAATGTGGGCCAAGATCCTGATCCTGTAGCTTCAGTGAGGGTCTCTCTACAAAGAACTACTTGCTGGATGGGTGTATTAATTTGAAATGGTTCCTCCTTTGAGTTGTGCAGTCCCCGATGGGGTTTCCTAGGGCAGCTAGTAGCAGGGAAATAACACTGGATCTTTTACATGTAATTTAGTTTATTGGGCAAAATTTTACACTCGTAAACCAGTCAATTACACTAGTTTAAATCCAGGGTAATTCCACTGATTTCCATTGGAGTTACAATTCCACTGACCTAATGGAGTTACTTCAGATTCCTACCAGGATAACTGACAGCAGAATTTGTCTCACACAGTTTTACTTTTTTTAAATTATTATTTCTATTTTTAAAGGATCTCTTTGTTTTAAGCATGTATTATTTCTCCATTTGGTACAGAGGAGGGCAGATTCATATTTTTGATGAACTCTGATATTAAGGTGACAAAGAGCATAAAAACTTATAAATAAGAAATACAACATTACTAGCTCACTACAGCATGGCCTGTTATATCATGTTATTTCTGAAAACAATTGCAATAAAAATAAATATTACCAGAACCATAGCCAACAAATCTCAATTATTGGGAGTTTTCCAATTATAAAACAAAGAAAAATCTTTAAAAATGAAGTAACTACCTCCACATAAATAATTCATGTACACATAGAGGACCAAAGTGTCAAATGGTTGGCTTAATGCTTTATGTTTTGTATTGATATTATGTGTACCTTGTACTTGATAGCTCAGGACTTAGTTTATACCGATTGCTTTTCATATTTTTTAAGCACTACATACTGCAATGCGCGCTCTAAATTATAGCGCTTCCTCCAGGGGCATTTAACACCTTGGTGACACCCCCAAAATAAATAGATAAGTGGCTGATTTGCAGATTCACCATTTGCTGGGCTCTCTGGATACACCTTACTTACTCTCCTTAAGTTCAGGCCCAATATATAGGCACACACAGTAAGCAAGTCCAACAACATTTTTAAATGGTTCTCATCTCTCAAAGAGGCTAAGGTTCAAGTAGGCCTCAGGACTCAAGCTTCATATTTTTTTAAATGAAAATCTGATGTCTGCTCCGAATTATGCAGTCCCAATTCAAATGACAGAAATAAATTATTGTCTCTGGAAGTCATAGACACTAAAGTAGCCATAAATAAATATGAATAATAAAAATAGAAACTGAAGTAGAAACTGTGTGTATACTGAGTCTATACTGTGTGCACATTTTGTTAAGCCTTTCAGTGTTAAATCTGCAGACTTTTCTGAGAGAGAAACAGTTCCTATTGGGATGTTATTAAATATGGTAGACAGATTCTATCAAGCTGTTCTGTTTATATCCAGAAAAGCAGAAAATACCTTGGAGATTTGTCACAGCCACTTCTGCAAATTCATATTTTGAAAGAGCTGCTTATAATACAGAAAACAGCCTAGCACTTCTTTAATGAATGGCATACATAGCATAATATTTCATCTTACAGTCGAGGTACATTTTCAGTAGAAAAGCAGTTATGTTACAATCTGACTAGAAAATTAAATATACTACTCAGAGAGAAGAAAACCTCCACACAGTCTACGAAGTTTAAACAACCAAGTGAATGATACAGCAGGTATCCTGTTCAAAAGTAGATTGTTTTCATTATTTGTAAATCATAATTAGGCACTGTATTGTCATATGCATCAGTTCCATTTTAATTATACAGCATCTCTAAATTAAAACAGGCAGGGACAACTAAATTTAATTTAAGACAAAAAAACTAAAAACATACATTGATCTGCAACAAAAAGGTATGTGTTTTATAGCTAAAAGATTTAAATTATGAAGATTCAATTGTGTTTGACTATCATAATTTTTTGAATGTTAAAGGCAACGTTAAGTATCATAAATACTATATTGTATTCCATGGGTCAAATTCTACTCGCAGCCACACCCGTGCAACCTAAAATTTGACCCATACGTTAATGAACATTAACATCGCTATTTGAAAATATCTGACTTATACATGTGTAACAACACCATTTGGCTACACATCTTTGTAGTCTAACAAAATTCTTTACAAGATAGCAAAAGATACATGGTTGACTATTGGCATGAATGCTGTAATACTTGAATTTGGCAAATGTATTTGAGTTTAGATTTTTCAATGGGGAAAGGAAGAATCATTATTTTGATTTTATTAGGCAACCATATAAATACTAGCAGACAACTATGCTATCTCCTCTTTTAAAAAGGACCATCACTGAAGCAGGCTTGAGTAGTATACGAGCTAGAAAACAGGTTACCTTCATATTATAGCACGAGAAAACAAATCCACAGTTTGTTGATTCTGATTACTTCGATTCTCTTACAAATCTTTAAATGAAATTAAAAGTTAGAAAATTCAAAAACAAGAAAAGGAAATACCTTTTCTTACAATGTGTAATGAAGCTGTGGAACTCACTGCTACTGTGTGTTGTTGAAGCCAAGAATTTAGCAAGATTCAAAAAGGGATCGGACATTTACATGGTTAACAAGAATAGACAGAATTAAGAGAGTTAGTGCTAACATAAATTTTATAAGAGATATTATAAAATCAGAAGCCAATCTCTAACTGAAGTGATTAGGATGAGATTTAATTTGGGGCCAAATTATCCCACACTGAACTACTGTGAGGTTTCTTGCACCTTTCTCTAATGCTTTTGGTGCTGGGCATTGTGGGAGACTGGAGACTAATGGACCGTGGATTAGATCCAGTAAGGCAGTTCCTCCTATGTTCACCCTAAAGAATCAACTTTTTCAAAATATATCACTATGGATGTCACCCACCATAGATTTTCAAGGGAGAAAACAAGGAGCAGCTTCTAAGTTCTCATAGGGCAAGAAAAGGAAAAGTTAAATAAAATAACTAGTATTGAAAATCCTAGGCTGGACTATCCTGACAAAATTCATGCACAGATCTGTCCTCTTCTGTGTAGACTGAGGATTTATCTGCCTTTGTGGCACTTTCCCCTCACAATGGATATCGCAGAGAGTGCTATATAGGTCTGGGGTCTGTGGTGGGTGCCCAATAGCCCTTTGGTGATTTCCCTGATTAAGTAATACAGGAAGTATTACCCTTACTGAATGGGAGAGGCCAACCTAGTGACAGATGAAGTGGAAAAAGCTGAAATACTCAATGTTTTTTTTGCCTCAGTCTTCACAGACAAGGTCAGCTCCCAGACTGCTGCACGGGGCAGCACAGTATGGGGAGGAGGTGA
>NC_133773.1:115077060-115087999 GCF_003597395.2 Chelonoidis abingdonii | reverse complement strand
AAAAGAAATCTGATGAGGTTCAACAAGGACAAGTGCAGAGTCCTGCACGTAGGATGGAAGAATCCCATGCACTGCTGCAGGCTGGGGACCGACTGGCTAAGCAGCAGTTCTGCGGAAAAGGACCTGGGGATTACAGTGGCTGAGAAGTTGGATATGAGTCAACAGTGTGTCCTTGTTGCCAAGAAGGCTAATGGGATATTGGGCTGCATTAGTAGGAGCATTGGCAGCAGATCGAGGGATGTGATTATTCCCCTCTATTCAGCACTGACGAGGCCACATCTGGAGTACTGCATCTACAGAAACGATGTGGACAAATTGGAGAGTCCAGTGGAGAGCAACAAAAATGATAAAGGGGCTGGGGTGCCTGATTTATGAGGAAAGGCTGAGGGAACTGGGATTATTTAGTCTGCAGAAGAGAAGAGTGAGGTGGGATTTGATAGCAGCCTTCAACCACCTGAAGTGGGGTTCCAAAGAGGATGGAACTTGGCTGTTCTCAGTGGTGGCAGATGACAGAACAAGGAGCAGTGGTGTCAAGTTGCAGTTGGGGAGGTGTCGGATATTAGGAAAACCTGTTTCATTAGGAGGGTAGTGAAGCACTGGAATGGGTTACCTAGGGAGGTGGTGGAATCTCCATCCTTAGAGGTTTTTAAGGCTCGCCTTGACAAAGCCCTGGCTGGGATGTTTTAGTTGGGGTTGGTCCTGCTTTGTGCAGGGGATTGGACTAGATGACCTCCTGAAGTCTCTTCCAACTCTAATCTTCTATGATTCTAAGTACAGCCTGGAGCATGGCAGTTGATAATCTTTAACCAAAATAAACAGATTTGTCTTTTAAAAAAATTGGTGGAAAAAGTTACATGCCTGCCTGTATGTTGATGGAAATCGGATCTGTACCTAAAACAACAGAGAATTTCAATATATAACTAACCGTATTTAAAACTTCGGTTTTCATCTTGAATGTACTTCACAAACATTTACTAATTTAGTTTTGCTTTAAGATGTTAGAATACCTCACAGTTCTGCCAAAGTCCAGGCGGATCTGCTGAAGGGTTGGGCAAATATGGATGACTGGCTTTTCAGAGAACTTTCTAACTTTTGCGAAAACAGATGAGTGTAGTCTGGTGGTCATTCATTCATGGCAACCGAACCTGCTGGTTTATCCTAATAAAAATATAGCACATCTTATCCAATTTTAGCTCACTGCTTTATAAGGCCTTGTGGGGAGGTAGGGGATAGATTGTTTGGTCTATGAAGAGATGACGAGTGTCATGTGCCTCATAATGAGTGAGAGTCTTAGGCTCATAGGTGAGAATCACAAGCCTCCTGTCTCTTTACTAAGGTCAACTAAAGACTGCAGGCGCACAGTAGTGTTTTGAGTGTATTTTACCTTTTAAGGAAATTAGACGTTAAAAAGTTAGTTGTTTGTTTTTTTTAAAATAGAAACACAGGAAATTCAGAGATAAGGTTACACCTTTCACAACAAGCCACACAGTCTCAATCAAATGAACCATCTCCATAACCTTAACTCTGCCTCAGTAGAGACAACAAAAGACACAACTCATACCCGAGGAACAAAAATAATAGCATTCCATTGCATTAAACAGTCATAAGGAAGTGCAAGTAAAGTGCTTGTAGTGCTATAGTGGGGATTGCCTGTAATAAAATTACTTCAAAATGTCCTCCGCTGTGAATTTAAGTTCCATATACATCCAAAATTGTAGGTTTATACTGTGCACACCAGGAACATCAGTTTTAAATTCAAAAGAGTCATAAGCTGTATCTCTTTCAAGAGTTAGAAGTTCAACTGTAGAAGCACTGCATATTGTTAACTACATATACACTTACATTTCAAGCCATTTTCAAAATACAAAGTTTTGAGTATGTAAATGCATGGCTAAGATGAACACTAAGACAAAAATGGATTATGGTTTCATTTCTTCATTAGTACATGTTAAAAATTACATCTGTCCATAGCCATAGCCTGTGGACTCCATTGTGCTAGTATTTGACAATAGAAAACAATTTAAAATAACCTTGCAGGCCAGACATCTATGAACTACAGCTGGACAGTGGGTGACATAAGTGACCTATGTTACCATCACACTCCTAACATCTCTCACAGCTTGGCTTGAAAGCTGGTCTCTCTCACCAACAGAAGTTGGTTCAATAAAAGATACTACTTCACCCACCTTGTGTCTGTAATCTCTCACTTGTAGATGTTTAAGTGAACAGACCATGGATCGACAACTTTTGGCATGCCGATCCATGGAACAGACAGACAAATTGCAACAACATTATGCAATCATTTCAAAATCCATAAGAGAATATAACATTGCTACAACTCTACTGGGGCAGAGTTAAGGTTTTGGTTTTCATCTTAATGTGACTTCGACTTGTTGTACAATCTCAACTTTCACTCAGAGGTTTTGGGGTCTTGTCTACATTAGCATTCCTGAAAGACAACACATGCTCAAAACACTAATGTGCATTTGCAACTTGACCTTCACCTTCATTAGGTTGTGAAGGGTTGACTTCAGATGGCAGTTGGATCAGGCTCTATGGTCTGGCTGTACAAAAGGAGTTAGGAACCCCACCAATGTCCCTCTTTTAGGTGCCTAAATCCTAGTTGGCTCTACTGAGGTGCACAAAACATCTGAACTTTGTAGGCACCTAAACTCTGAACCTAAGTTTTTGTGGTCGTAAGCCAGAGACACTCAAGGCATCTGAGAGCCATTCTCCTGCCTAAGCCTTGGAGTGAATGGAAGTCAAAGTTATAGCCCCAACTACATCTTTCAAAAATGTTGTAGATTTAAATCAGACTCTTAAAGTCACACCAACAAGAGTTTTATAAGGCAGCAATAATACTTCAAGCTGTGATCTCATGAGATCTCAAACCAAGCATGGCTGGGTTCACGGGCACTAAGTTCTTGTGTTCCCGGGGGCTACTTGACCCTCGCTCCACACCAGGCCCCAGTCCCGCTCCACCCCTACCCCCGAACTCCCATCCCACCCTGCCTCTTCCCACCCCTATACCCCCCCTTCCCCTGAGCATGCCTGCCCTTTTTCCTCTCCTCAACCCTCAGCGCCTCCTGCACACTGCTGAACAGCTGATCCGTGGCAGGTGGGAGGTGCTATGAGAGTGGGGGAGGAGATAATCAGTGGGGCTGCCAGTAGGTACTGAGCACCCACTATTTTTTCCCATGGAAAAATAAAATTAAAGCTCACTTTTCTCTCTGTATTGGTACTGAATCAGTGCCTGAGAATGGTGTTAGGACGTAGAAGCATAATACTGTTTGTTGGAGGTGCCATCTTCAGATGTAAAGCTGAGGTCCTCACCATTTATATTCTGTGAAGATCCCATGGCACTTTTCTTAAGTGTCAAGGTTTGTTAACCTTGGTACCTGAAAATTTCAGTTTTGGCAATTATATTTTGTCTGCTGGTTGCTAAATTTCCCCTCTAATTTCTTATTCGCATCTTATTCGAAGACGTTTTGGAAGCACTGTTGTGCACTATTGTTGTGCATTATTGAGGGTCACTTCATTGTGCATGCCTGAGCAATAGCTTTGTTTCCTCCTTCTCAAGCAGCTGCATTGCAGTGATAGGTACAAAGATTTCCGGGCACTGTATTTAGATTTCCACAATCAGTCTGTAAGGAACTTTAGTAGGCATCTGCCTGCAAGTGATATGTAAATGTAAGATCATTATTAGAGCTAGTTAGATTTTTTCAAATTTTCAGTATTTTTTTGTGAAAACGTTTCAAATTATATTGCAAACAATTTTTGCTGTTTTTGACCAGCTTACAGACTATTTGAAATTTTTGAAAACTCAGAATCTTGACAAAATTTACTGATGTACATTGTCTTTGTAAGCTCTTTGCTAAGTTTCTTTTAAAATGTTTCAAATAATGTTTGAAATGTTTGAAAATTACATGCTCAGAGTATGCCCTGTTCTTTACCGATGTAAGCATGGGTACTTTCAGCACCAAATTTTGATCCCGGTTACACCTCCACTCAATATTCAGAAATAGGCTCTCTATAAGTGGGCATATTAAACAACAGTGTACAGAGTGACAATCACACAAAATTGCACAACTGCACAAAATTGAACCTGAATGTACTATGCAATGATCTTACATTCAAACAACATTCTGTGGTAATCACGACAAGTCTTGGACCAATCCAGCAGCTGCTAAAGAATCCTCCTGATCATAGCTTCTCACCTTCTCGTGACAAGCTCCCATTCTCTCATCTTAGGAAAAAGTAGTTTTCAAGGATAGAATAATTATTGTTAATTTAGTTACAGAGTGAAATAGCTCATTTAGGACCCTAAGGTCAAAGCAGCAAAAAAGGTGAACAAGAAAATAGGAGTGAGACTCCCAGGGTTGTCAACTGAACATAAGTGGAGGGAGTCATTGGGTTTTTCCTGTAACTGAACAATAAATAGTGTTTTAGTAAATCAGACAGTTTGTTTCAAGAACGGAGGGCCAAATTTTCTTCCGGCATAACTCTCTTGACTTCAGTGGAGCTACTCCCAGAATTTGACCCAGAGTGTCATCTTGCTCCTCACCCATCTAACGAATCCACTGCAACATACTTGGATTTAATACCGTACTCACGCACCCAGCTGACCTTCCCTTGTCAGTCAAAAGTTTAAATGTTCACGTTTCCATGTGAAAATGGATCTTCATACAAACAGTTTTTCAATATTTAATTTTTTTTTAATATAATGTCCCATTCCCCACTTTTTAGGAGAAAAATGGGGCCATAAAGCCAAAAATTGATATATTTTTCTACAAAAAGACTGACATTTTTACAGGTTTTTCAATAAAACACATTTGATTGTGCAAAATAACCAGAGTCTGAAAACCTAAAATTCTGAGATTTTTTTAAATTTCATTGCAAATATTTATACAGCCTTACTTTGAAAAAGGCCTGACTTTTATGCATGTAAATTCATAATCTTAATGTTGTATTAATGGAATAGAACCTGGTTCTGCAAAGATGTACATATATGTTCCCCTTTACCCATGCACAATCCCACTGAATTCAGGATCTGGCCTGTATATATATATATATATATATATATATATATATATACACACACACATACACACGTATGTATAAATATAATGTAAACATATGCACATACGCACACATTTTCATTATAGGTAATGCTGGTAGCTACATCTCCAGTTACGCTGACCTAATATTTTCCAGCATAAGATCAAGTTTTCACTTGCTTATAACTTCACCAAATTTTCACCATTTTGGCTGATATTTTCCATAATGGGCATCTGACTCAGACTAAGGGTTTTTATTGTTATTTTTTAAGTTTCAGCAAATATAGTTTGGCTGCTTCTTAGAAAGCAGTTAGTGAAATATATGCTGTTTTGCCTGTTAAAAAATTCTTGAAACCATTTCACTGAAAAGTTTGAACACCTTCAAGTTTTGGTGCCAGGCCTATAAATTTGGCAGGAAGAGGGGTAAGAATTGAAGGATCCTGTCCAGTATCAGGGATGAAACGATTGCTGTCCCTGTGAAAATCCACCCAAATCTGGCCAAGTTACAAGCTTCTGACTGAAGCCAAAAACCAGACTGTAAAACGTGGACGGGTAGCAACCCTAAGGCAAGAGGAGGGGTGTATAGGATCAGACGAGGGAGTCCCTGCCAGGGACATGGGGGAATGGAAGCAGAAGGGGCTATAACCAGTAGAACACACTTCCCTCTAGAACCTGGAATTGAATGAACTCATCATTCTTCTGCTGTCACTGAACAGCTGTGAATCTCGCTGGCAAAATGGGATCTTAACTTCCCCCTCTAACGGCTGATCCACATAGAGAATAACAGCCTATTACTGCTACCAGTTACTCAACTCAAGTAGCAGAGGTCAGTGCTGTGCATCTAAAGGTCCCAAATGCACTGATGACACGGGGGGGGGGGTCAATATGGTTCCATATCATGGAATTTCTACTTTTTCAATTTTTTTAGATTAGAATATTGCATAGAAAAAAGCTGATTTGAAAGAACATTACAGGTGTCAAGACAAACACTCAATAATTAAGCAATGGCAGAATTAAGATTGCCCCTGCAACTATAATTTGGCCCTCAAACATACATTCGCTGTAAAAGAAATTACTACCTATAAAAGCAGTTACTAAATGTTTCTGAAGGTAACTCACTACCTTAGTTGCTCATTTCATTATATGCTGTAGTTCATGCATTCCCTTAAGACATGATTTTTATTTTTAGAGAAGCCTCTATTTGCTGAGTGTTGTGAAAGGAGCACTCAGGAGATGCGATTAGCAGTCACTTGTTTCAGTAAACACTGAATATAACATATGCCTCTCAAGTAATGTGTATCCAAACATGCAATTTACAAATAATTAACATCATGTTAATTAGTCACATTAATTTATGCCACTTTGTGGAATTATTTCCTCAGAGTCTTTAGGAATGCTGCCAGCAGTGTGAGCCAAAGAGTGTGAAAATTTGCTTGAAGTAACTGTTGTGACTGGCTGTGACACACAGCTTGAACAACAGGCAACTAAGGGCCATAAAGACTGATTGAAGATCACCAAGTATTAGAGGTGGGTTATTGCTGACACTGCACATACTGTGTAGCAGCCAGAGAATATTTCATATAAATAGCTCCCTGACACACACGCCCTCCACCCTCACTCTCCCTCAGTCTCTCATTGAAAAACATGTGCATACGGTAATCTACAATACCATGACAAATTCATGTAATTACCATGGGTTATTTCATATGATGGATCTTACAAAAAAGCTGTTGAAAACAAACATAACGTCAAATCTGAGAAATGCCAAAAATTAAGCTTTAACTTCTCAAAAACAAAGGAGAAGCCATTTGGAATATTGGCTCAGTCTCAAAAAAAAAATCAGGCACAGCTATCCTTAAATGTGTGAGAATGGGACTTCTAAACACAGCTGTACCTTTCAGTAATACAATGTGAACTGTGCCTGGGATAAAAGAAGGAAGGAGT
Source organism: Chelonoidis abingdonii (assembly GCF_003597395.2). Taxonomy (NCBI): domain Eukaryota; kingdom Metazoa; phylum Chordata; order Testudines; family Testudinidae; genus Chelonoidis; species Chelonoidis abingdonii. The sequence continues at coordinate 115,080,998 of NC_133773.1, read as the reverse complement.
TGCCCTCTGTGATAGAAATAGTCAGGCCACATGCAATTAAGAAAAAAAGTGAAAAAAAAAAGGCACAGCAAAGTAATGGATAGGACATGGACTGTATCATCAATTTGTGTTAAGATATCAGAATTTCAAATTGTGCGGATATTAAAAACACCTCAGCTTGAAAGAATTAGTCAGTTTCTTGCTAAAAGAAAGAAAGAAAGAAAGATAGATTACTGTAAAAACATATGGCTTTTGAAAAATTAAGAATATATTTTCATATTTCCCCGATAGTGAGATATACACCACACACATCATGGCAACACAATTCCATAAAAACATTTGTTGAAAAAACTACACTTTTGGCCCAGCACCGTGGTCTTAACGCAGGAAAAACTTCCATTGGCATCAGTGGGTGTCTGGCAGCCTAAAGACTGCAGCATCAGGTCTTTACATAAACACACTAATACAAAGCATAAGAGTAGCTTTAACTATTTGTTAGGAATAACATGTTACTTTCAGCATTTGTAAACATTTTGATAAATGCCTGGCTGTTGTCTAAATACTTACAAATGATGAATGATATGGGCCTGACTCAGTGCCCACTGAAGTAAATGGAAAAACTACTGACTTCAGTGGGCATTGGATTAAGACTTATAAATCATCTTCGGCCTCTGAAATCAAAGATAATTGAATGTGACACTTCTACTTATGAATATATTTGCAGATTAGTTATATTAATATTCAACAAGCTCTACAAAGAGTTACACATTAAGGACTAAGTACATTTACACATATACGACATACTGTATATGACATATATATTATATAGAGTTCTCTATCTGTATACACATATATATGATAGAGATTTTCACATACAGTATGGTACATATTCTACAAATTCCTTTCTACCCCCAGTTAGAAAAGAAAGTCCTTTTCTAACAGGTGCAGGGATCATTTTAGGTTATCTAGCAAAGCCAATTAAGTTAATAACACTATATTCCAAGCACTACAACTTACATTTTATTTAGGATTATTTGACTCATTTTGGATTTTATTCTTTGTATCCTTTTAAAATATTTACCCAGTATGTGGTAGAACACAGCCTATCTGAATACATGAAAGGTAGTCACTAATGCCCAGCACACTACTGAGAATTTGAAAGCAGTGAATCCATCCTGGGATTTAGTTACAGCCTGCACTTCAAAATGATTTGAAAGGAAACTGTAGCCTTTTTTCTCAATCTGAAATTTCACATGGTACAAGCAGCACTTCTCACCATGTGTCACATTTCAAATATACCACGTATTTGAAAGAAGAGCCCAGTCCTTCCTTCACAGAAATTAATGGTAAATCTCCCATGGGCCTCAGTGGGTGCAGGATCAGGGCCAGTGTTTTTAATTAAAAGCATCTATCTCTAGATGCTAGTTAGGCCCTCAGAGTGGAAATGCTTACCCTCGAGCTCTTGATTATATTCCTAAGAATTAAGTACTTTGAAGGTGGGCTGTCTGTAATGATCATGATGGACCTGCTCTCTCACACGTTCATGCACTCTGCATTCACTGGTGAAGTGTCTCATTTTTTCTATGCTGATACCGTTTCTGTGGCAATTCAATAAAACCTTTCCTTTTTTGAAAGTGCCATTTCTGAGCCTTCTGCTGGAGCAGACTTGCTGAAAAATGTCTACAAAACACTCAACAATGGCTAGGCAGATGGTATGCTTGTTATATTCAACACACTCATCTCTTTGCTACCCTACTCTACCTTCTCCTTCCATAGGTGCTGGAACTAGGGGTGCTGCCACACCCTCAGGCTTCAAGAAGCAATAACAACCCAAATACATGGTTTCCGCCTTCAGTATCCCTGCTATAAAAATTGTTCCAGCACCATGGTTTCTGTCCCCCTTCTGTTTGTTTGTTGTATTCACCTGCTCTCTTTCATCATACACTTAGGATGCTACCTGTTTGGGGCAGGGACTGTCTTCATTACATGTGAATAAAGTATCTAGCATAATGGGGATGTGACTGGCAATTGGGACTTATATATGCAACCTTATTACAAATATATCAAATCAATAATAACAATGGCAGTTATAACGGGGACACCACAAGCAAGGCAGTAAAGTCTGATGCTAGAGATAGTAAACTGGTTTCTATCTTGTCTTAGTTATACTGTGGGTTTCCAAAATGTTTAAGGTTTAATTCTTCCCTTGATGCCTGCACAGAACTTACAGTCTTAAGTGGAGTTATGTGCACGCAGGGGAAAATCCTGTCTCTGTAAATCCCTGAATGGATGGGATGGGATAAGGGGCAGAAAGCGATTGGTTGTGCTTCTCCTCCGTGATTTCACCTCCCCTGTGGATGCTAAGTGTACTGTTGAGCAATGCGGAGCCCAGTGTCCAGTCCAGTGATGAGAAGGGGACTGGGCTCATATTAAGAAATAAGGGATGGCTAAAATTTAATAAGTCATCCAGACATTTCCTCTGCCATTATAAGATCAGTCCCTGGAGTACATTTTCCAGTGCTTTACTCAATCTAGTTTTAAAAAAACCAAAGCAATGGGGCATTCACTACTTCCCTGTGGAAAATATTTAACAGGCTAATACATCTCACTCTTGAGATTGCTTCCCTTGACACGCAGTCTGATTTCCCTTACTTAATACCATGCCATTACTCCTACGGTAGTTAAATTCCCATAGTTCACACTAAATAATTCCTCTCCCTCTTTGTTGTTTGCACCTTTTAGATATTTGCAGACAATTCAGTCCCCCCTTATCCAATATTTAGTTCTTGTAATCTTTCCTTATAAATTAATCCCTTCCTGGTCACAGATCCTGTAGGACTCTTTTGTGGCAAACAGTGTCAGCAGCCTCATCTCAGGGCCAGGCAGAGACACATTACCCCAGTGAAAACTCTGAGACACACTGAGGGCACAGTGGATGTAGTCACTGTGCCAGTCTTGGAGAGGAAATAGTGCCCATTTGCTGCTTTGTCTGGCCTGCGCCACTATGCCTGGGTCGCTGAGTGGGTGTGGAAGGCGTATGGGGGGGAAGCTTTTAACTCTCGCTTGTACACCTGTGCTGGAGACTGACCCAATCTGGCCATTAATTTTAAAAGGTCAGATATGAGCTCTTTGCTCACATTGGCAAGCAATGCCTCACCATTGTCAAGGGTTCACATTCTGGCCCCCAATCCAAGCGAAAGTTAAATATCTCCTGGGAAGTGGATGTGGGTTTAGATGACAGGGCCATAATATCTCCATCCATCATAGGAATATACAGGTGTGTGCAAAAGCACATTTATATAAATATGTTAAATTTACCCAGCAGTTACGGTTGTATATAATTTGTGAAATGGGCATTATTTGATAAGGATATAAAACAAATACACCTCTACCCCGATATAACGCTGTCCTTGGGAGCCAAAAAATTTTACCGCGTTATAGGTGAAACCACTTTATATCGAACTTGCTTTGATCCACCAGAGCGCACAGCTCTGCCCCCCTGGAGCGCTGCTCCAAATTCGTGTTATATCGGGTCGCATTATATCGGGTTAGAGGTATAGAATACTTGAAAGCTTCTTCTGTGCTTCAAAGCAGACATTTGGAATGGTAGTGCATTACTATATATTGTATCAATCCATGGTATATACTGGTTAAGAACATAAGAACCGCCATACCGGGTCAGACCAAAGGTCCATCTAGCCCGGTATCTGTCTATCGACAGTGCCCAATGCTAGGTGCCCCAGAGGGAGTGAACCTAATAGGCAATGATCAAGTGATCTCTCTCCTGCCATCCATCTTCATCCTCTGACAAACAAAGGCTAGGGACACCATTCCTTACCCATCCTGGCTAATAGCCATTTATGGACTTAACCACCATGAATTTATCCAGTTCTCTTCTAAACACTGTTATAGTCCTAGCCTTCACAACCTCCTCAGGTAAGGAGTTCCACAAGCTGACT